>NC_139825.1:8862855-9102855 GCF_963691815.1 Echiichthys vipera | reverse complement strand
TAAATCTCTCTTAGAGCCTGCATTTACGGGGCCTAAGCTGATTTTGTTATGCTTAATGATTGATAATATTTACCACCATAATTATTATAATTTTCATATTCTATCACCTTAGCTGTTTCTTGCTGTTCTGCTGTATTAACTGCCATAACATATAAGTCATATTCACATTACTATGAGACAGAGGAAGTGTGTCTCTCTGTCTGTCTGTCTGTCTTTGTGTCTGTCTTTGGGCAGGGTCAGTGTTAGGGGGTAGTGTTAGGGTCTACATAGGCCTATTTGCCGTGGAACTTGGCACTGGTTTTGGGTAAAATAACATACTGGGAAACAATGGACCCTTTTTGGGAAAAGCAGGGAAAATCTTTTAATTTTTCCACATAAAGTGCAGAATTCCACAGCAAATAGGCCTATGTAGACACTAACACAACCCCTAACCCTAATAAAATGCTGAATAAAAATCAGTGAAGGCAGAGGCTTATGTGACCGGGTAACATAGGACCCTTTTGGAACATGGACCCAGGAAACATAGGACCCGGGACCCAATTTTTCTGCCCCCAAAGAGGCTAAAAAGGCTAATGCAGCTTTAAACATTATTGGTTAGAAATTATCTGTATATATCAATAACATATGTAGAAAATGTTATGCCATTCTTGGAATGATGCTCCACTGTGCTTGCTATCCTATCATAGACAGTGAACTGAGGTACGTCATGAAATAGTATTCCACTAGCTTGCTGTTAGCTTTAAGATAGTGATGATATAGATGTGTGGTACCTTTCCCCACAGCAGGACAGCCTTGTCAAGATCCTCTTCACCTCTTCAACCTGCCTCTGCTGGTCTTCAGTCCACTTATCCTCTTCCTCGTCAGACGCTGCCTGGCCCTCCACCGAACGAAACAGCTGCTCCTCCACTAGATGCCACAGCACACCATCATCATGAATATTCATTATCATTATCATAGAGGGTGGTAGCCAGAGGTGATGGGAAGACAAGACTTGAGAATGCAGCTTGCCGGCAATGGACCGTTTGGGAGAGGTGGGCTTTTGTAAAGCATGTTTGCACGTGTACGAGCACGAGCACGAGCACGAGGCCTACGGCGGTTCTGAAGTCATTTTATGTGCGCCTGTTCGGACATAGAAAATAGAAGGACGGACCATGCGCGGACATTTAAAACAATGGCAGCGAAAGGTTCACGTTGGCGTGATGTGGAGGTGGAGTGTTTACTGCAGATTTGGTCGGATAAAAATATTTAAAAAAACACAAAAACTCTGACGTCTATAGAAAGATTTGTAAACAAAGCGACGCATCGCGATGACGTCAATCAATGCAAGTGACGTGTTAAGGTGTGATGACATATAGGCAGCAAGAAGCATTCACCGAGGCCCAGGTAGTGTGAGGGCGCACTCACACTGTCCTTCCTTACCATGCCCAGACAGGTTTTACGAGTAAAGCCTAGTTCGTTTGACCAGTGTGAGTGCAACCGCTCCGCGCCAAGCTGGAGCCAGCTGGCCGTCCACGGCCCGTTTGAGAGAGGTGGGCTTTTGTAGAGCGTGTTTGCGCATGTACGAGCACGAGCGCGCGCACGTATATGAGCACGAGCACGAGGCCTCCGGCGGCTTTGACGTCATTCTATGTGCGCCTGTTCGGACATAGAAAAAAAAAAAAGACGGACCATGCGCAGACATTTAACAACAACAAAAATGGCAGCGAAAGGTTCACGTTGGTGTGATGCGGAGGTGGAGTGTTTACTGCAGATTTGGTCGGATGAAAATATTCAAAAACAGTCAAGACGTACAAAAACTCTGAGGTCTATGGAAAGATTTGTAAACAAAGCGACGCATTGCGAAGACGTCAATCAATGCGTGTGACGTGCTACGGCGCAGTGTGAGTACAAATGGGCCTGGCCACCGTGGGGAGAGGGAGGGGGGGACAAGTACCCTAAAGCACGGGGCACGGTACGGATGGACAGTGTGAGTGCGCCCATAGACTGTATATTGCTGATGGGCAAATGAGGCTTCATGGAGCCTCGTTAACCATTAGTTGTATTTGTCGAACCCATCTGATGGAGCTCTTGGCTCAATGAATGGTAATTCAACCCTTTGTTGAACAGAGAGCACCATCTAGTGGAAAATAAAGAAAAGCTTCATATAGCTACCTGAAGCCTCATTTGCCCATATCTACTGTATATAAAGATTGACGGCTTGACAGCTCCTCAAAAGTGAAGCCAAAACATCTGGATTGCCCCCTGATGGCTGGCTCCAGCATAGGTCATTAACCCTGCCCCCCTCCGTGTTAACAGATGGGACATGGGCCAAACTAAAATATCGAACTACACCACAAATACATTTTTCCAAAAGACAGCTAGTTCTTATCATGCTGATGTTTGTTCATGTGTTAATTTTTCAGAAAAGTTTGTTTTTAATTAGTTATTTAATGCTATAAAAATGGGGTGAAATGTCATGATTGGGCTCAGTCCATACAGTATGTCGAAGTGTAAGATACTGCTCCCCACATTGCTCCTGCAGGCTGTGTCATCAGTGTATTTTGAGAATTACATTAGTTTCTGATGTGTATGTCAGTGTATGACTGTATGTGGAAGGTGGAGATGCGTTGTCCCCCTTATTATACCTGTCTATGGACAAAACAAGCAATACGATGTCACAATGGGTTATCAGAACTTGCTACATGTGTTTCCACTATTTTCTGACATTTTATAGAACAAATAATGGTACAATTAACTGATGTTTATGTAAGTTTATCATGCATTTTGAAGAGTGAGACTGGTTTTTTACTCTCCTTGACTGCCCAGTTTAGAGACATTAGCAGTGGATCCTGTGCTTTCATGAGAAACATATCATACTCTTATCTGGGGTCGTCACAGCCCGCCCTGTCGGAGACCATCGGTCATGTTGGGAGCCAAAGCAACATCTCTGGACCATCCTGCTGCCAGCACTCAGCTGCTGCTCTGCCCTTGTGCTGCTTGGGAGTTGTAGATTTGACACCTCTGACCTGAAAGAGAGCGCTGTTTAAGTTTAAGCTGTTGTACTGCATGTTCTCTACAAATACATGACCCCATTTTTCCCTCTGTGTGTATGTCTCGGCACATAAACTGGCACTGACCAAGTGTCCAAAGCTGCTCTCTGCATAGGTTTGAGAAAGATGAGAAAAGTTCAGTCCAAACCAGTTGCCAACATCAAAAAGAACATATCAAGTAACACAAGGCAGTGTGTATTAGGCCACATCTCCAACCGCCACGATAATTTTATAGAGGCCTGTGATGTTGTATGCCAAATCTGGGTGGGGTAATTGAAGCCAGACACTGTATCTTTAAGGCATTTTTACAGTAAAGTGGGTCAGTGGTGGAATGGTGCCGTTTCTGTGCAGGAGTTAGCTTGCAAGATGTGAGGTAAAAACACATAAGCTGACATATTAAAGTAGCACAGAAATGTTGAAGCACATGAACAGTTTATAAGCTCTATTGCATGCCTGCAGATTAAAATATATGTAAAACTTTTATTCTATAGGTCATATTTTCCCTTATGTCATAGTAACATTCTAACATACATTACTGAAAAAAGCCTGAGACTGCAGTTTGCGCTGATCAATCTTTCTGTAATGGTTTGAATTTTCTCAGTTTCTCCTGCTGTCTGCTCTTTTTGTGTTCGGGGAAATCCGATAGGGGGGCTTCGTAAATCACAGAATAAGTGTTTCCAGATGATGATGTCTTGCTGAAAAAAGAGAAAATCTCAAAAAGGTTTGCAACAGCCTGACTCTTTGAAAAAAAAAGAAAAAGAAAAAAGTCACAGAGCACTCATGCTTATATCCTGTTGGCACGAAGCAGACTATGCCGTAAGACAATAATATACTCTGCATCTGTGTACTACTTTAGTTTTCTTCGTGCAAAAGTGTAGAGAAACAACTGACTTCACTGAAAATCAATAATTACAGCATGACGTCAGGCAATCAATCAGAGAGTCATGTTTAAGTTAGTGGGGGCTACAGTGGAGGGAAGAAAGGATCTCACGTTGGCCGGCAGCTGCACTCGGACCAACATAGACGTGAGCGAACACAAAACTTTGCTGGTTGCTGTGGAGATGCTCGGACTCTGGAATGAAGTGGTGGGAGGCTTTTTCAAATGCAAGCTTTGGTGTGACTTATTGCACTTTAATTGACAGTGGTTGGAGGGAGGCTGCAGCCTGTGTCCAGTGAATACTGTAGCAAGGCCAGTGCATCTTGCTCAAGCCTTTGACATGCATAGAGGTAAAAAAATAAATAAAAATGGCTTTGTGTCTTGATGATGAAAACTGGTCATTGGGTTTTGACTGTTCTTCTGATTTAGTTTTATCACCTGGTTTGAGAATGACCTGAAGTCTTTTAACATATGAGTGAGTGGTGATACATTGATTGATAGATTATATAAATTTTTTATACATTTTGGGATACTGTATGTTTACAATATACTCCAATTAAAATGTTTAACATTTTATACAACTTAAAGCTGCACCAATCAATGCTCTTATATTTATAATATAATGTGACGGGTCACTCATAGTGGTGAACCTACAGATAATCATCTGATTTGTAGTTTGCCTCATATTTTAGATTATTTTAGCTTCTTGACTGACTTCATTGTTTGGTTCAGTCTCATTGTTCTCATTAATCATTTCCAGCTCAATAGGTAGCTGTTTTCAGCAAAAAAAAAACCTCAGATACACATTGTACACTAGACTACTAATGGTAGACAGATAAAGTAACCCATTAGCTATTGTAGCATTTAGCTATAATATTCCCACTAAGGAGCTGACAAAGACCAAAACAAAGACAGAAGGAGAAGAGCAGTCACTTACATTTGCCAGGTGGACAGAAACACAAATTAAAATGAATGCTAAAAACTACAATAAAAATCTTTATACCTTGAATATTTGAGGGCTGTATCTCTGTCAGTTCATGCTGACCAAGTATCAAAAGAAGGATGACATATAGCATATTGCCGTTTGTCTTCTTTAAAAGAAATGGAAATAAACTAAAAAAAACAATTTCTAAGGTCATAAATCAGGCGGATAATTAAGGCAGAATTTAGCAGTAGCCATCACCTCATAGTGTGCGAGGAAATACTATACAAGTGTAGACATGTCATGAAATTTAACATTTCCTGAACTGCCTGTATGGTCTATATCAAAGGCATCTCTTAGCTTATCTGTACAAATTGAGACTTGAAATAAACTTTTTCAGAATAACAATTCTGAATGGAATACTGAAAGGAAATTCATGTACTTTCTTATTCCTGCATGTGACTATATGCTACATAAATGTTATTATTCTCAGGTTAGTATTATTGGCCTGGCAGAAAAAATGCACTAGTAACTCAACACACTGGGTAGCCCTACGCGTCTAATGTATGGTGCTCCACTACAGTCTCTGTTGTACACCTGGTTAATGTTGTCAAATTCTCACAAAACGACATAGTTTGGCTTAGGCAACAAAACCACTTGATTAGGGTTATAGGAAAAGATTGTGGGTGGGTGAAAATAAGTGCGTTTGACACAAACCGTGGCCTCCTGAGTGAAAGTCTGGTGTTTTGCCTAAACGAGCACATGCTCTGAGCATCTAATATTGGACAGGTTAACGGTTGAAAGCTGTGACAAAAACGGCGGTATTGGAGCTGGTTAAATATACAGTATGTGGAAGTATCTGGTGGCCTATGTCAGCCTAATTATTACTACATCCCTCAAAGAGCACACACAAAGAGTGAAACTGTACATGAAAAGCTCTATTGTGCTATGTCAGGGCATTTCTAATTAATAAGATCCTGTATTCTGCCCTATTAGTGAAAGTTTAAAGCTTTTCTTTTGGCCTCAAGGGGGTAGTCCAGCTGTTTGTTGTTAGAGCCAGGACACACCAGGAGTCCTCTCTGTGTTTATCACAGCGCAGCTCTGAAGTGAACTTTCCATCAACAGCCGCCCCCCATCACTGTTCCTCCTCCTCTACTCCTCGAAGAGCAGTTTCCTCTTTCAGGTGTCATCGGTCAATGATCTCTTCTCTGCAGAGGTTAAAAACAAGCCCATGAGGTACCTGAGCTTGAACTTGATGTTCAGTGCTTGTTGGTGCCCTGCAGCATGACAGAGACGGGTGAGGGGTCATGTTTACGTAGCTGACCATTATTAATCAAGACTCACACCCGTACTATGAAAAGGTTTCTGGCATACAAATAAAACAGCTTCAGTGTTATTATTATTCAGCTCTAGCTGAGGACTCTAAAAACCAATGGCTGCAACATTTACAGAGGGTAGTTAAGCTTGCCTTAGCGAGCAAAGTGCAAAGAAAGCCCCAGAGTCAAACAAACAAGGGTATTAAAAGTAGAGGGAACTGTGGGGAGAGAAGACCGACAGGGGTGGGTGGCATAAGTTTACAAGATATTTTGTGTGTGATGTATTTCTGCTGATGTCAGCATACCTTTAAACCAGAGAGGGGGAGGGCAGGGCAGTGGTTCAGTGTGAAAGTGAACAAACTTGGCAGAGTAGGTTTTTTGAAAGCTGTTCAAGAACAACAGTAAGGCAGCAGCAGACATGGGTCCTTTCCACATTATTTAAAGGGAAGGAATGCCGTGGCAGCACCTGCTCTACACAATGCTGCAGCTCTTGTGCAGAGGCAGATAAATGGTCTGCTAGACCCTCCTCTCCCCTCTGCTCTGAGGCGGCGTGCAGAGAGCATGAAAAGGCTGGGAGATTATGCCTCCCCTGAGGCCTTCCTTCAGAGGGCCAGGGGTGAGAGGCACACAGAGAAGAAGTCTGCTGGCATGCCGATAAAATGGAAAGTGAGTTTTAAACTTGCACACTGAGGACACACGTGCTTGCTCTCTAGAAATCCCTGGACTATAAATAGAGACACCTGGATTCAACAGGAAAATAAATCGGAATACATTTTGGAAGAACAATGAGTAAAGTTTATTTTAAGGAATGGTTTCATACATACGTCTTTTCTTTGGAGAACAAAAAGAAGATGGAAAGCTGAATGAAACCATTCCTCTCTTGTGGGCCTTGCAAAACATGTCCATCATTTCATGAACAAACAGTTGAGTGTTTGCTTCTTCCTCCAGATGGTAGGCTTTACTCCCCCTCATTTCTTTTTGTTCCTCACGCTGTGTTCCCTATTGTCTAATCCCTTTTGCCAACAGAGCTCTATAGGCTATAGTGGCTGAATTAGAGTCCCTTTACCTTCATGAGTGTAAAATACAGAACTTAAAGTGACACTTTAAGACAACCTTATTATACAAAGACTTTCCTGTTAGAGGAGCGGCTCCCACTGTTCTAGCGTACAATTCAAAGAAATAATAGACATGTTATGCAACAACACCCACATATCTTAAGTTTCATACTGATGTTGACCACATTTTCTACCGACACTGAACTGACGTCTGCTAGATTTGATGGGAAGCTGAAAGGGGATTTTCTAGATGAAAAATGTGGACATCACCAAGCGCTAATAATGACTAAAAAGGAAATCAAGATGCAAATCACATGTTACATATTACATGTTGCCCTCATCCGCTGTACCTACAAAAAGTAAGGCACTGTAATTCTCATGTAATCAACCTACACATTACTTTAGACATTACGTCTAGAGCAAAGAAGGAAATCAGGTGACTTAGTATGAGAGCACCAAACTCTGCATAGGGAGGAGGGGACCAGTTTTCATGTCCTGGACGCACTAGGACAAACCAGGACCATTTCTCTAAACTTAAGAGAACCATAAGAACAAGTATTGCAGAGGAGTTTGACTGACAGTTACCGTTAGCCGTTACTGTTTACACAAAAGTTATCTTAGTCCATGGAGTGAATGCTTGGCCTATATAAACCCTAGTTTTTGCCCGTCTCCGGTCACTCAGCTGCTGGGACAAATAACGCCCCCTTAGCTTCACTCAGTGCTAGCCTACAGTAGCTGCGCTGAACAAGAGACAACCCTGGCAACCTGCAATGTCCAACGCTATTGGCTGCTACAATGGAAACAAAACATGACAGAAAGTCATTCTCAAACCTGTCACGAAAATTTTAAAATATCAATTCTGACTAAATATATTTTTTTATGGAAAAGCAATACTATCATTCTGTACCCCTCAAAAAGCCTGTGGCTGTCGGTGCGTTATTCTTTTTCAAATATGGCTTTTAATAAAGATTCTACATATTCAACCTTTAGCCGATCACATAACAGTTGTCTTGTTGCCTAAACTTAATGATAGTTTTGGTACCAAAACTTAATCATCAACGTTTCTTGGCTTAACTTAACCCATCGCAGTCATGTACCGGTGTTTCACAGTGATAAATAGAATGTCTTTTCATCTGAGTTGTTGTGAATTGTTCATAAGATACCATAAAAACCTAGTGACAAGAATACGTAGAGGAATACTCTCAGGTCTGCATAGAAAATATGAAGCTAGAGCCAGCAACTGCTTAGTTTAACACAAAGACTGGATACTGGGTGTAACAGTTAGTCTGGCTCTGTGCAAGGCAACTTCAGTTTTAAACCTAATATTTTTGTACTGATTAAACAAACAAAACAAAGAGTGAGTTTAAGCTTTGGTACCCAGATTTTGGACAAAGCCTGCTAGCTTCTTAACCCATTTCCAGCAGGAAAGATGCAAAAATATTCTCAAGGGTGCACTGATGCCGGGTAAAATGAGTGGCTGTCCTACTGTGTTAGGCCTCATATAGGTGCATTAATATCATAAGGATGCATTTAAGCATGTCTATGATGATATAATTGCCCCTTTCTTGATTTTGTTTTTGTTCATGTCATTGTAAGCGACTTTGGGTCACTGAAAAGCGCTATATAAATAAAATGAATTATTAAAAAAGGAATTATTATCTCCATCTTTATTATCACTGCGCTTAAGTGTAATCCACAGGACAGAAGCAGTGCCAGCTCTCAGATCCAGCAGCATTTAAATTAATGTCATTATTATAATCCCATCAGTTTAGAAATAAGCCACAGGGATAAAGTTACAGTCGATCCTAAATGTTTCTTTGATAGAAAAGAGTGACTTTTCCTTTCTTTTGTTCAGTGCTGAGTAACATTTGACTTGAATGAATGTGCTCAGAAAAAACAACATTACATCAGCCTTTTGTGTTTCTGGCTATAACACAAATTTGCTCAGTGCTAACTGTTGAGAAGTTGTACAAAGTTTTAGGGCTACTAACGTGCAAACAATGCAGGCATTGGTCCCACTGCAGACTGCTCAAGCTTTTCATGTGGGATTCAACAGCATTGACCCCCATGGCCCCTAACACCAAAGTCTTTCGCCATATATTACACCTTGCTTTGTTTCCTGTCGGCGCCAACCACCTACAAAACCATTTGTCATTAAACCTGCATCTGCCCATCTTGGCAGCTAGCTAGCAACCATGACTCATGATAAGAAAAAGAGGTTAATGTCTAAAGCTAGCTAACATAAATGTAACAAAATTAATATTAATGTTCTTTCATTGGCTAATGCTAAGTTCATCAAAGAAACACACACCACTGGATGTTTCACGGTAAACTACTGTGCATGTGACAATTTTCCCATCAGCCTAAGGCTGGACACACTGGCCAACTATACCAATACAGGTAATTTCATATTTCAAACACGATATATACAATGATATAACATGTGCAAACAATACAAATACATTTAAAAAATAAATAAGTAACATTTCAAGTGAAATAATCTTGATATTTCAATATTTCAGATTAGATTTTCAGAGAAATTTGCTTGTTATTATCAATGCAGATTAGGCTACATAATTGTGTATCACTATCTTAATATATGGTTTAATCATGATAGGATTCCAACGAAAGACGATAAATTATCATTTCGAATTATTGCCCAGCCTTACATCAGCCTTAAACGCACCATCTGCAAATGAGATTCTACAGAAAATTTATAGTAAATAAAAGACAATGTATGACCCTAATTTCCTTGATTTAAGATACGAGAACCCTGTCTAACCCCATCAAATGGACATCTGACACTTAGACAATGAATTGAAAGAATAATGACTTCATTTTAATGCAACCCAGAGTCACACAGTTTTTAAGCAAGATGTAAAGGAAAACAAAAAGCATTTTCATCTCACTCAAATCTTAAAGGACAACACCTCAACTGGCACCTTTCTTTCTGACCCTCTCCTCGGATGAGATGTGACTGGGCAAGCAAAGATGCTTTTTTCATGGAGCTTGGTTGCTAAGATCCATAGGACTGGGGTGCCTGTGTGGTATTGTTCATTGGGAGCAGAGTGAAAGAAGTGAGCGGAGACTGATGAGAATGGTCAGTCTGTTGAGGTTCTCACTCAATGGAGCTCTCTCTTGACAAGTCAGAGCCTTTGTGGTGTTGAATTATTTGTCATTAGGGTATCAATGGATGGGCAGTGAAAAGACTTTGGAATGCATTCTGCATAGATTAGGAGAGTTTAGGGTTTTGAGAAGGGTATTGTGGTTGCAAAATTTGTTATTTGTTAGAATCACCTATAGGCAGGTAGTAGGAGTGAGGATTTAATGATATTGGTCTGGTTGTGAATGTGTCATGAGTCCGTAATAACAGCTTTAGATAGATGTTACAACTATTTAATGACATCTGCTGCCAAGAAAGCCAGACCTGTAGACACTGGTTATATAGTTGGAGCTGGGACAACAGATGCAGAGATAAACATAAAACCAACAGCTTTGTACTTTAAAAGTCCAATTACACCCTTACTTCTACCAAAATGAATAGTTCCCAACAGTAGCGGAGCTCAGGCAGTACCGACCTGCCACACACGATGCCTGTTAAATAAACCAAAACACAACAAGGCTGAAAATTGGAAAAGTAAACCACATCAAGCCTTCGTAAGCAGCATGGCAGAGGTTTCCAGGCATGAAGCCAGATGTAAACAGAATAATTTCACTCCATACAAAGGATTATAATTCATTCTGGTTCATTGTGGCCACAAAGGCCTCCCTAATGCAATAACCTGCCAAAACAAGCCTTCTTCCTAATGACATGATGAACAGCCAGACACTGGTTTTGCTCAGGGTTTGACAGCTGACTGGATAATGAAGAGGTACAAAGGGGTCTTACAGTCTATGCTCTCTTTCTGTGACCTTGGGACAACGTGCAACGTTGAAGTAACACCCTTATTTCTATATCAATACAAAAGCAAAAAATCAATATCAAAATGTTAGAGGTAAACAGTGGATTATAACTGCAGAAAATTCACTTTCCAACGGGGCGGTAGCCAGGATTTTAGAAGTTCTGAGGTCATGATTGCAACCCACCTTCCACCTCCAGCACCATCGCCTGAATACAGAGGAGACACCAAGAACTCAACACTCTAAGATCGCTTTGTTATTTGGACTTGTCTTTTTTTTTTTTTCACTTACTGTGTATTATCTGTAAATTGTGTTTTGTATAATTTCAAGAAAAAAATAGGCCATATAGTGCACAGCTAATTTCACTTGTAAAATATTGTAATACATTATACATTATTCTTATTCTCATTATTACAACATGTTCTTTCATCATTCTTATTTTCATAATGACAAAATTTTGTAGGCCACATTTTTATTTCATCATCGATATTTTTAAGGAAATGTTTCCCAATAACAATTCTGAGTTCATAATATCACTTTTTGTAATGTCACTTGTCATGACAGTGGCATTGTCATTGTGAACAACAGCTAACCGAATTAGCCACTTCGCTCCTGTTAGCTAAAGAACAACAATGTCAAAGTCATTCTGAACAGTAGATAAGTGCTGCTGGAAATTAAATGTATTACTGAGAAAAATACCATAATAGAATAAAAAAGCATTTTTGCATTATGAAATAAAATGTCTATGGTGAAATTAAAAATGAATGAAGGAATAACATTTCATAATAATGTCTCAAGTTTTAATCACATCTTCAATAACTTCAGAAATTGTTGGTTCATTTAGCACAGTATATTCATTATTTCACAATATCTTTTTATTTCTAAAATATAGAACATTTTTGGTGTTCCATAGACCTCGACCCTGTCTTACAGACAAAAGTGTTTATAAATGTTTCAAAACACCTTCTCAATCTCCCTCCTGTTTTTTTGTCTTGGCGTAAATACTTACAAGTACAAATGGACTCTTGGACAGTCTCTCCTCCTCCATAGAAATTCATGATTCATTATTGAACTTGTAAAGTGATGGATGTGTGAAAAATAAAATAAAATGCTATATATGATACAGTGTTCCCTTACCTGTAGTACAGGAGCTCTGATTCCAGCTGGAGGATGTGCCTCTGCAACGTCGGCACATGACTAGCTCTGGCCTCCAGTTCCTTCACCTTACCCAGGCCGCTGAGCAGCGCCTGCCTGGCCTCCTCCACCTTTCCCCTCATGTCCACCTGCTCCCTCTTCAGGACTCGGTTGCAGTCCTCTAAAGCAGCCACAGTCTCTTTAGAGCTCCATAGCTCCTGCTCCAGTCTCTCATTACACAGCATGGTCTCCTCTACCTGTCGTTCTCTGGAGCTCCG
Source organism: Echiichthys vipera (assembly GCF_963691815.1). NCBI lineage: Eukaryota > Metazoa > Chordata > Actinopteri > Perciformes > Trachinidae > Echiichthys > Echiichthys vipera. The sequence continues at coordinate 9,090,344 of NC_139825.1, read as the reverse complement.
CAGCAGCTCTATCTCATGGATAATGTTCTGCAGGCTTCTCAGGTTACTGTAGGTGCTGCTTTTCAGGTTGGTGTTGCTCAAACTTTTCTGGGCCGCTTGTTTCTGGTGGGCAGCAAAACAGCCTTCCTCTGGTTTATGTTTGGAGTGGCTTTTCCACAGTCCTACCTAAACGTGCAACAGGTGACAATAGGGGACCAGATCAACATATTACCCAAAACCAAAGTGTTGCATTCCAGTAAATGTGACTAGGAAGATGATATAAACTGTAACTAATGGCTTTATAAGATCACTTAAAGCCATTAATAGGAACAAGTTTTTGGTTACTAGTTTGTGAAAAGTTTATCTTGTAGTTATGTCATTAATAGTCAAGTCAATGATAAACTATTATAATAAGCTATCAAGTTTGCAGTTGTAAACAATTTTTCAAAAATATTGGACACCTAATAGACCACTCTGCAGTAAAAAAATGTTAATAAAACAGTCAATTAAGGATCAGGTTTTTGTACAACTTTCTGATAAAGCACATTGTATTAAGCTGATTAAAGTTGAATATGTAGAATCTTTACTAAAAGCTATATTTAAAAAACACCCACAGCCCTGGGGTGTTTTGGGGAGTACAGAAAGACAGTGTTGCCTTTCCAAAAATATAAATATATTTAGTCTGAATTATTATTATTTTTTTTTAAATTTGACAATTTCTGTCACGTTCTGTTTCCATCGTAGCAGCCAATAGCGTTGGGCATTGTGGGTTGCCAGGGTTGTCTGTTGTTGCTACAGAAACAAGAATAATTTTGAGTTGAGAGCTAGCTAATGGATTCCACACCACTCAAAGAAAGACTTCCAGCTGAAGAATGACTAACGTTAAATACTGTTGTCAAATTAATTGATTAGTCCAAATGAGTCGTTAACCTGAATGATTCATCACTTGACACACTCTGCAACAAACCTGGCATACCGGCTGCGACTACGATCTTAATTGTAACTTATGCTTTATTTTGGTTAATAAACCATTCATTTATCAGTTAAAAGTTGAAGTTAACGCGACAATAATGAGTTAACACAAATCCCTCTAAATGCCACTATTTTTTTGACACGCGATTAACGTCCACACGTTCTTCGGCCCTCCCTGTAGTTTTGGAAATCAGGAAGTGATGCAGCAGTAACATTGTGGATTGCAGCAGAAACAAACCTCCTTGAGTGGAAATGAATGAAGAGGCTCTTTTGAATGGCAAGTTCATCTTCAAAACCAGATGGTTCTCTGGACAAGACCAAAGTTATCTGCATTTACTTTTCATTTGAACTGAGTTACCACAGGAGTACATCCAGTCTTTTTTGACATTTTTCGAGCATGCAGTACCTTTGAGGTTATTCTGGAGAATATTCTGGACAATATTTGTCATTGTTTTGGATTGTTGCAATAATAATAAATATACATTTTCATAAAGCAAGCATATTTGTCCACTCCCATGTTGATTAGAGTATTAAAAACTTAAAAAATATCCCCTTAAGGAACATTTAGAACAGATCGTTTTTTCTATAAAATTTTAATAGTTTTTAATTAATTTGGAGATACCTATAGACAATAATGTGATTAATTGCAATTAAATATTTTAATCGATTGACAGCATCATTAAAAGTCATTATAAAGAGAAATATTTAGGATGCTGGACTGTGGGAAATCTCTCTTGCTGGTAAGTCATTGATAATCAAGTCCTTAATTAAATCCACAATAAAAAGATTGTGAGTTTCTCGCTTTAATAAACCATTTAGTCTGCGGTTATGATGTTAGTGATGCATTAATGAAAGGGTAATGGATTTATCAATTTCCAACAAATAATAATCCTCCTCCGCCTCATCATCATCATAATGCGTAATTTACTAATGCTGATAAGTTATGAGTCATGGGTTGCCAGGTTGTGAAAAGACTTACTTCTGCTGTTGACTTGTTGGACAGTGAGAAACCTCTGGTACCACTGGTAATTTACAAAGGGTTGATATTGTAACTTGTACTGTTAATAGTTATCAATCAACCACTTGTGCTTATCAGTTATACATTGTTAGGCTATAACTTGGGTGTGTTGGTGGCAGCTGTTGTCTTGTGTCTATGCAAGAATATGCGGGAACAGAAGCCCTATAAGCACCACGGTTCCTGATGCCATTGTGCCCATTGACAGCTTCTTTGATCCAACTGAATGCTACATTTTTAGAAGACAGTATTATATTAAAGATCTAAGAAGGGTTTTGTGAGTCAAAGCCACCTTCTACTTAGCAGAATAAATGGCAACACTATAATAGGGGTCAATTTTGCTCTGGCCAAATGCTGTGTGAAAAGGTTAAAAAGGCTTTCAAAGCATATCTTTTTTATGTAAAAGAAGTTTTTTTCTTAAAGCTTGTTTGATTGAATGTGTCATGAAGGGCTGAATGACTTTAAAACTGTTCAGGGATTTCTTCTTTTTTTTTTACAGTGAAGATTTCTTTGTTTCTCTGGCACAAAGGGGAGAATAAGTAACAAGAAAAACAAAATTAACAACAATACACCAAATTGTAATTTTAATCAGCATCTGTATAAGAGCTCTGTTACTCTTAAAAGCTAATCTTCAGAGTAATGCATTTGCAAAGCCTATCATTACATTATATGATAAATTGACACAATAATAGCATGGACATTACTTTAAAAAGAAATGTGTTTGTGTTGTTGAGTGAAGCTTAAACATGTCCTCTTAATCATTTTTCAAGTGACACCTGCTGATTTTGGTTTAAGTGCATCTTTATCTGATACACTCCACTGGTCCAAACATTAACCTTTAGGCTATGCAAGATTATCTCAGCTAATTTGGTGATATATCAATTAACGTATGAAGTAGGCCTAACTGTGAATTAATATCCATGATCTATTAAATCGCATAAAGTCATATAGTGTGCAACAAGAATCCCTAGCCTACATCATGCATCAAATTGCACCAGTGCATTGGTTAAGCATTTCTGATGTATATGACTTTAACCCTTGTTATAAAGTGTTACTGAATAGGAATGTAATGCACCAGCAGCATCAGCTCACCTGCAGAGCCAAACAGCGGGCATCGCTGCTCTGAAGTGCGGCTCGCATGTCCTCAATCAGCTCCCTCAAACTTGCGTTCTCATCTTCCAGTTTCGCTATTCGGTCCTCTGCTTCCTCCAGGGCCACGATCTCCTCATAGCACTCTTTGGAGCAGGATCCGAGCCTGCGGCCGGATGCGTGCCGTCCCTCTGAGGAAGGACCGGACTCTCCGCTCGCACCCACAGACACCAGCTTCTCTCGCCGCCTCAGAGGGCTTCTCAGGCGGATCTGAGTCTCTATGTGCTCGCTGTCCTTCCCGACCAGCAACCGACCGTTCTCGTACTGACAGCCCGCCTGGGTGCTGAAATATCCGCACAGTTTAGCGTGGAAGTGTCTGAAGGAGAGCTCACTGGGTAGACTGTCTAAAACACCAGTGCATTCTGTGTCCTCCGAGTCTTTGTTTAGTCCCAAAACTTCGCACAAGATGTTAAAATCCTCGATGGGAATTTTGCCTCCACCTTGATAGTCCATGTGATGAAAAATCTCCTGCAGGTATTGATCCAATCCGGTAGCCAAAACTATAATTTCGTTCTCCACTCCCCGGTCCAGTCCGTAATGGTAAGCCAGAGTGCTGACTATCCATTGTGTCCTGCGCGCTGGTCGACCATACGGATCAAAGGAGTCTACTGCATCCATCATTTCTACTGAGATACATCATATTTCCTCAAACTGAACACAGTGACTTTGTTTCTTCTTCTCGTCCTGTGTATGTGTGTGTGTGTATATGTGTCTGTGTGTTGTGTTCATCCTCTCAGTGGAAGATCTCAGCAGACTACCGGAGCTGAAATGAGGCGTGTGTTAAAACAGAACACATTTGAATTTAGCACTGCCCCCAAAATCCAGGAGTGAGAATGAGTCCGTAACAACACACAGCCTACTATACTGCCGTTTGTCTGGTTGTAATTGCCACCAGGTGTGTAAACTTTTGTCATTCACTTGGGTTCAACGGTCCTTGTTAAGATGTAAGATGCCCAGGAGACGAATATGCTGTGGAGCAGAGGTAGCCTATTCCCAACTCTCTTTTTTTAAACTGAAGATTGTTTTAGTAACATGATCTTGACGCAGTGGTAAAACACAAGCTCATAGCAAGTTTGTTTTGTTTTTTAGCAAAATTTGCACCTTGCTTTATTCCTGATGCAGATGCATGAGCTCGCTTGTATGCAGATTTTCACAACAGCTTCTGATTGTGAGGCTCATGGTGAAGGATGAAGCCAGGCAACTTAAAGTGAAATTCCAGCGTAAAATCATCCCATGATCTTTTTCGGCACCAATGTGCTCCTTCCTTTGGGATTGACTTTGGTAATCGATTTGAATGGACTTTACTATGAGAGGAGCTGGTACAGGGGCCAGTAGGTAAGTCTTTAAAACACTCTTTTAATAAACTCTGTGTTCTCTAACTACGCTGTTGGTGCTCTGTTTTCTGTGTAGGGACTCTTCTCATGCTACTGCAGAGGTTTGCTGTTATTTGGAGCAGTATTAGGGATTTAAAAAGACATTTGAATGCATTCACCGTGCTGCCCCGATGTAATCACTGACAGCCAGGTCCGGCTGTTAGCGACTCTCCGGCATTTCTCCGTTAATGGTTGTTACAGGAAAAAAAAAACTGTCTTGATGGTTCATTTGATGTGTGCAAGTGTCGAAAAAGACCATGGGAGGATTTTACACCGGAATTATACTTCAAGTAAAAGCAGGTGAATAATAATAATGTGTTTAAATACTATGTTACAAGTAAGTCATGTATTCAGAATCTTAAGAGCACAAAAGTTAAATTGCTTCAGATTTCAGAATTTCAGAATCATATACAGTCTGTTATATTATTGGATTCGTAGCCTATTATTGATGTATTAATTTGTTTATCACTTTAATGTTGCAGCTGGTAAAGATGGAGCTCATTTAATTTCTTCCAATACTGCTGGGTAGTTTAACCTGTAACCATACATCATTATTTATTAGTTGTTTTATCATGGTTTTATCTCCTATTGGTAATCTAAATCTACAAACTAACTAAGTTATCAAATAACTGTAAAAAAAAAAACGGTGACACAAGAGGAAGGGCAAGTGACCTGAAACGAGAGGAGAGTTACTTTTCAAAATAAAAACATGAAATTCACAAGACAAAAAAACCCAAGACAGGACATTCCTCACTGCGGTGTGACAAATATAAGCCTAATTATTGTTTCAGAAATGTCCTACTGCCAAGTGTTTAGAATGTGTAAAGAAAGTGTCTATCTGGAACTGTCTGGCATGATGTTTTATAGGCAACAAACCTACTGTATAGGCAGGAGAAATCTGAATAACATCAGACACAACAGTAAGTGAGGACCATAGACATAAAGAGTAGACGCCTCATCGAACGTTGGGCCTATTGGCGCTGACGAGCGGTGGAGCCGCCATCTTGGCCCGGTCGCCCGCTCCACTCAGTGTAAGGACAGGACACGGTTCAGCGTATTTTAATATTCACAGTGGGATTAACAGTAATAGAATATTCTGATATATGATATATGTGATGTATGATAGGTGTTTTGCAAACACTATAAATATAAACACAACAAGAGAAATCATTTATAGAGTATTAATAGGCTGTATTTCATACATGAATACATAAATCTCTCTCTCACTCACTCTCTCTCTTTCTCTCTCTCTCACACACACACACACACACACACACACACACACACAAACACACGCAAGCACACACACACACACACACACACACTCAGAGAAAATTAAAATACATATAAATCAAGAGTATCAATACAATTAGGTCAGAGAGAGAGATGACATTTTGGACACATCTAAATACAAGTCAAACAGACACACTTTCATTTAAAGCACTAAAAAAAAAGCAAGAGCCGAACCCTATATGTTTATAAATATTCAGAAATGATCCATGCTCTGCCAGTCGCATAGTCGTGGTAGTGGAGAGGAGAGGGAGGGTCCACATTTGAGCGAGTGTGTGTGGTATAAAAATATATATAACATTTTGTTAAATCGATCATTTTCACACTGTTTTGTTCTTGCACAGTTACCAATTTGAGTGTAGCTCTAATTGGTAAAGAAAGTGATGTTGTAGGAGTACTTTGTATAGTATCTAAAATGACTGTGTCCTTTGTTTTTGGGCAAGGTCTAATTATGTGAATGTCTTCTTTATTACATATTTTAATTATGTAGTAATTGTATTTAATGTGCAAACAAAAACACGGGGCATAGTTCAGTAATATCCATTTTAAATTATACAAACCATTTAAGATTTTTCCTTAGTTAAATAAATGTATGATTTTTTCTTTTCAGACTGTTTCAACTTCTGTGGTACAACTGAACCAAAAAAGCCTGGACTCATCAGTTCTGCTTTACAAACATGTGACGTTCGTCCTGCTTTAAGTGGAGATGTGGAGAACCAAGTAAAAATGTATGGAACATTTTGTTCAGCTGTGAGAATATCGGGCACAGAGTGGAAATACATGTTCACGCTTGCCTCGTAAATCTCTGATTCATTCTTTATAATAAACCCCACATCATGTTGCTCCTGTTTGATGAAACAGTTTAACAGCAAAGGATATTGGTCAGATTCTGCAACTTCTCCTTTGATAGTATAAACTTTAAAAAAAAAAAGTGACATGACATGAAAAATTATCTCATAATTCATCTCAATGTCATGTTCAATATTTAAAAAAACAAAACTGAGAATATCTGAGGTGACCTGAGATTAACTGTCTCTGAAGTGTCTTCCTCTCATGAAACCACAGCACATCCTCCGCTGACCTACTGCTGGAAATGTGCAATCCATTTACACTAGACCACATGTACGACAACCCCTCTCCTCCCTGCTTCTCCTTTCATATCTACACAGGCACACACACACACACACACACACACAGGCTTGCACACACACATCTGGCCGGGGGGTAAATTAACTAACATTCCCACAGAGGCTAATCTCCACGCCTCTACTGTGACAAGATAATAATAATAAAATAAGGGACAGCAGCTCCTCTGGCAGCTAAATATTTATCTACCTGCCACAGCCTGAGGGACTCACTATAACATTCAAAAATGCATGGATTTATGTATAATTGTTTAAAACTGTACTGTACCGTACTGATTATGAATTGTAATATTGTAATATTAGATTAGAGCAGGAATACGCTGCACAGTGCTCTGGCATCTTGTTCCTTCTGCTGCTCAACTCATAGGCTCAACGAGTCACTCATAGAACTTATCTGGTAGGATGACCGATCCAAGATGGCGGCCGCATTTCTCGCGGCCCAACGTTCGATGCGGCATCTACTCTTTATATGTCTATGGTGAGGACAGCTACACGCCTCACTTCCTTCACTACAGTGGTTGTCATGGCGACGCGCTGTACTCAGAGATATGTGTTGTAGTAACTTTGTGTGACAGTTCACTTTACTGACGGCACATAACACTCAATTTTACTAAGTTTAATGACTTAGCAGCTATGGAAAGTCCAGGTAAAGGGAGAAGAAGTGCAGAGGTAGGCGTAGTTATAACAATTGTATTTCACATTGGAGTTTTCAAGAAAACTTGAAATTAACGTTAAACGTCTTTGACGTTAGCGTTTCACGACCACTTCAGACTCTTATCCGGGCCGACAGGAGGTGAGCATTGCGCACAAAAGAGAAACAACTGTAACGTATTACTGAAACACAAGCATAGTTGTCAGATAATTAATATGTTCTTCCATTTCCAGAATGAGCTAGCTAACTTAAAGCAACTTGCAATTTAGAAATAGCCTACAGACTAACGTTTTATAGACTGTAACGGTACAGTAGCTAACTGTAACTAAATTAAATTTAAAAACTACCCAAATCCAATCAAGTGACTTATTGATAATTGTGTAATCAATGCATTTTTATTTGATTTTGAGGTGCTAAAATGATACATTCATTCAATCTAATATATTAGGGTACCTATACTTTGTAAAATTAAAGGGTTCCAATCCCTCAAAACCCCCTTAATCTGTAAACTGTATTATAATGGTTAACTGTATTAATTTACACCAATCTATAGGTTAAACCCATTATTACCTGAGTACTGAATATGTTAATCCCTTCAAATATCATTCATTTCCACCTGAAAATATTCCAGACACTACATCAACAATTCCAACGTGATGATTATCGACACATATCTCAAACTAATGTGTACATTGATAGGAGGAAGAGCAATTCATATATACTTAATTTGATAATTAATGGTGTTAGAAAATAAGGTATTTAAGGTGTTTTAAAAGTATTTAGTTTTCACAATTTCAAATTAATTCATATGTCTCTGGCTATCATGTGTTTAAAGGGTAAACTAAGGTTTAATTAAGATTATTGTAAAAAATATATATAATATATAATAATATATATAATAATATATAATATATTTATAATATAAATATATATACTGTTTTATAGTGGCTATAGAACACATTCATTTCATTTTCCCTTTTCTTGTTTTTTTCATTGAAAATGTTACAGTGATATAAGACCCCATGGCCAACATGTCAGAGACGGGTCTTTGCAATTCACAGTCAGACTGTGATGATGGAAACGTTACAGATAAAGGACAGGAAAACCCACTCATCCTTGAGACTGATTTGTTGTCCATGAAGCATGGTTTGGAAAATAGGTCAGCTTCAAGTGAGGATATCACAACACGCACAGATGACAGCTCCTATTACGTCACATGGACAGTTGATATTGCCCTAGCTGTCCCAAGAGGTAGGTTTGTCATATATAATATATATACTACTGACATGAGCTCTATGGCAACATTGATAAGTACTCAAACTGAAAAAGTGTGAAAATATTTGTGTTACTTCTAATGTAGTTATAGATAACAGATTAACGTCATCATTGATCTAATTAATAAACATTTGTCTCTTTTAGTGGAAGACGTTGATGTCCCTGAAGCTCCGGAAAAGGCTAAGAAAACAAATAAGGACTCATGTACTGTTTTGGTGAAAGCCCATAAAGCTCAGAGCTGCTATCATATTGAATACAAGTTGTTGCCAGGTGATGCAGAGACAGTAAAAGTGGACCTCGTATTGTTTGGGCCAGCAGCCAAAATGTACAAAGAAGAAGAGCTCAAGGTAAACATGTCCTGCTAGATGTGTGTGTGTGTGTGTGTCTATGTGTCTGTGTGTGAGAGTATCCCTTCATAAACAATTCATGGGCATCCTGACTCAACAACAATAAAGCAGCTACATTGTCTAGAGTTACATCAAATGACCCATCACTGCTCAGGGGTTATTGTCATGAAAGAGTTGATATCTGGTAACAAACATTTCAGAACATCCTGGTCTTGAAAAGTAAGTACCTCTATTGCAAAAATAAATATGTGAATATTGTAACAGATTTTGAGAACATGGCACGAAGGAGATCAGGCATGGGTTGGTTGGACCCAGAATTTCCAAGTCAGGGTCAACAGGGAGATGCTGATCAGTCTACTTCCTCATAAGATCAAGCTCCAGATATGGAATAGTAAGGAGAGATTGTCCAGCCAGGCCCGCTGTGAAAGGCTGAAAGCCTTTAAATTTACACAAGATCAGCCTGGGGATGTAACAGACATGTGTGGTGAGTATCAATTTCAACTTGCTTAAAAAATAACCCAAACTAATTGATTACTGTGTTTTTATATGAAAAGATATCTTCATTCTCAGGCAGTATCAAGACTTTGGTAAACAAAATGAGAACCTCAAGTGAGAGGAAGTCAAGTACATCTAAAAAGCACAGAAGTGATATATTGTTTCATTCCGATTCAGAGGTTGGCACAGAAACAGGTAGTCTACAATTTCTACCATATTATGACATATAATCACTGGTAAACAATGATGCCATACTGGTTTGTGTATGCACACTGGTTTTCATAACCCTGTTAATAAAAAATAACTGTCTCCTCATATTGAAGCAGATTTTCAAAAACCTGATGCTTTCAACCTTGAGGATATCAAAAAGAATGGTACTGCCTCAGTTGAAATCAGTCCCATTCATTTGTTGGCAGGTGAGTTAACCTTTCATTAATCTAAAATGGTGTTTAAAACAAATCATTGTTAACCCGCGACCCTTGATTATCAGTTGTATATGTCTCCTGGTTATAACCACTTCTACCTCAGTGTTACTTTTATCTTTATTCTATTTTTGGATGCCTGGAAGAGGTAAACATATCCAGTAAGGCAGTTTATCAGTTTAAAAAAAGGCAAAGTTGAGAGGAAGGTCTGAAAAAAACACATAATTATGTGTTAAGTAATGTTTTTTCTGGTTTTCACCCCTTAGATTTATCTTGTAGAAGAAAATGTAATTATAGTCGAATGATGGCCAAAAATGTGGTCCAACGTAGTTACTGTACAAGCATCATTAAGCAACTTTTGTCTAGGTATTACTTATTATACTAGAAATTAGGGTCTGCAACCATGCTAGTAATTCTATGAGGCTGCACTTAGGCAAAGTGGTGTTTTGCACTAAATGCTAATAATATGCTAACATACTCAAAATTACAATAATAACATGCTAATATTTACTCTATTCTTTATCATTAGTTTAATGTGTTATGATGCTAAGATTAGTTAAGTAGCACTAAAACAAAGTACAGCTGAGGATGGAGGGAATGTCAGACATTTCACTCAAAACTAAAAGTGTCAAACTCACGGTAGCACTAGAGTAAATGTCAACAGGTCACCAGTCATTGGGATTCATCCTCTTTGAATGTCTCTGCTAAATGTCATGGAGATCTATGCAATATGGATGGACCATACGTTTTAAAATTTCAGACAAAATATTAACCATGAAAGAAAACATTTTGTAGTGATTTGTTTTTGTGACTGCCAGGTGAGACGTCATTGACAGAACGCTTCCCAGTCTGTTCATCTGGTGTAGTTGAGGTCTTGTGCAACATCTCTCTGGACCAATCATTAATATCTGACCAACTGAAGGCTGAACTCAATCCACTGGTGATCACAATTCTGTCAGCCACCTCAATGCCTTCTTCCCCGGTCACTTTCCATGTCCTACAGGTGCGTCTTAACAATATCACAATTAATACAAAGCGTGTACTTCACTTGTGTGTTGAATACATTCCCTTCTTAATTCGCTATTTAGCTTCAACCCATTCTCATCTCAGCTCGCCACAAATGGCTGATTTATCAGGACCCCGTGGCAACATTTGTTAATGCGCTTGGTAGCCCTGTGCATCAAACTGTGATGCTCCACTACGGTTGCTGTTTTAAACACAGGGAATTCAAACAAAACTATGCGGTTATGTTTAGGAAACAAAACCTAAACTTTGGTTAGGGTTAGATCCTGTGTTTATTCAACCCATCCTCCCTACACAGATTCTCAGATTTACAGCTAGACATACTTATGCCTTGTGCGTCTGTGTCAAACGCTGAGGGCTGTGACAAACAGCGGGATAGAGTGTTAGAATTAGATATACACGCTTATGCATTTAACAATGAGCTGTGATTTGAGATGGTTCAATGTTTTTGTTTTCCCAGGAAAAATGTGTGCCTGTATATTGCCAGTACAAGTTCCACAACTTGAACATGCACAGATCAAACTATCACAAGCATGGTACCAACATCTACTTCCAAGATGTGAATGTGATCCTGACTGGCTTGATGAGTCCTGAAGAGCTCAAAGAGTTCCTCTTCAGTCCACCTCTAGAGATAGAGGTTCATGATCGTGACAGAAAGTTGGAAGAAACTCCAAAAACTCAAATTCAGTCAGATGATGACATCCTGTGTGGTGTGGCACTAATAAAACAGAAGACAGCAGTCATGAACACTCATGGTATTGCTAGGCTGAACTTATCTGAGCTGCTACTTGGGAAGAGAACCCTAAAGGTGCACTTACAAATCAAATGCTGCCCTCCACCTCCGCTGCTGGACAGGGAACGTAGTGCACAGAACAAGAAGACGACAGAAACAGCAGCTAGCATGGAGCCCATGCCACAAGGCCATTATTTTGATGCCAATTCTCAACTAAAAGTCAAGGTTGAAATAGCTTTTCCACTCAACATTAAGAATGACTGCTGTGAACTCGAGTCCTGTGATGGTCTGTTTGGACGCATCATCTACCTCTTTGATTACAACAACTTCTTTTTCATGACCAAGCTGAGGTCAGAAATCCTCAAAATCAATGCATCAGCTTTCCATCTGGGCTCACAATCCCTGGAAAAAATAGAGAAAGCCCTATCAAATTACATAATGAATTTCAAGCATGATGAGAGCAAGGATCTGGATTTTGTTACAGGATTCCATGTGCTAGATAGGAGGACACACATCTTTGTTCTTGAAGGACTGAAACATAAAGCAGTGAAGAGACTTTGGGAGGCTGTTCCTATGAAGTAAGCCCATGAACAGTATCTGCCCTAACAACTCATACAACCAGTTTTCAGCTGTGCTGTCTATTTGGAAACTGTTTAAATTCCAATGAGAATCTGCAACTTGTGTGATGTTTTGCAGGCTAATTGGGAGTGAGGAAGAGCAGGTGATAGTCCTCTACAATTCAAACCTGGGTTTCTTCAGGCGCATCTATGACTCATTAGATGTGGGCCTGAGTCCTATCCATTTATATGAGTCAATAGAGACCATCATGGCACATCCTCTGGTCTACATTCGAGGCATGGTCCCCCGACCCTGCTACCAAGCTTTGTTAAGGTACCCATTTAGTGAGGTTATAGTGGTTTTATTGGACCATACCTGTGATTTGCCTGTTTTACTCTATTTACTACAAATCATGAATACCGTACATTACAGCAAACTCTGCTGTTATGTTTAAAGCAGAATTTATTCATTATTTTTTGGCAATTGGGGGGATGTGAAACAAGCTGTAAACAAAGCACTGACATAGGAAATAGTAGTTTGACAAGATAATTTGTTACCCGAGCTTGCTTGGATAAAGATTATATTGGGTAAAATAAAATGAACTACAATACAAATCATGTAATTAAAGTATACATACTTATACATACTTTAGTTAAGCAGCTAAAACTTGTAAATACACTGGTATGATCCTTACAAATTATGCATGAATTCATCTTTTTCAAGTTAACTACATACATAAAAGGTATATTTCTGGCTAAAATGTAATAAATGGCATAATATTATTCACCATGGTAACTATTTATTACATTACAAGTGTTTTATATTTTGCCTAGGTTAAGCCAGCTTTGTCAAGTAAGGCAACTCAAAGATGTGGTGCAGTCCAGCCTCTTTCCCTCAGCTGACATGATTCTCAGCATGAGCAAGGAGTATGGCACATATCCTGTCCAGTGGGTGCAAAAAAAACGGCCAAACACTGAGGTGGACATGACCACTCTGCCTGTCTGCATGAAAAGACATGCACCGCTCGACACACACACTAGAGAATACATGAAATGGAAACTTAACAGCCACCCTTTGCAGTCCAAGGACTTCATTCAGGTCTGTATTCCTAAATAATTCTGAGCAGAACCTAACTTATTAACAGAGCCTCATACTTGTGTGTTTCATCATTTTCCAGGACAATATTAAGAAAGTGCAAGAGAAAAGTGAGCGGAACCAGAAGCCAGAGGCCGCTGTATTAATGGTGGAACAGTCTGCAGCCAGGCCAGCACATAACTACAGCATCCAGACATTCAACACGAATGAGCAAGCCAAGGAGCTGCTCTGCAAGGAGATGGCCCAGGTTTGATGGATGTATATAATATAATGTACAGTACTGTTTTAAAGATACATACTGCATTTTATATATCAGGGTACAAAGGAACTATTGTGCGGTATAAAGTAATGCAATGTTAAAGCTGCAGTCGCCAAGTCTGGCAGATCGAGTTGACTTAGAATGTTTACAACCCTCTCGCCCCTCCGCTCCCTCCCATCGAGTGCCCGTCAGTGCGCGTGCACCTGATTCCTGTAATTGCGCCCGTGTCTTCTCTCATCAATAAACAGCATGGAGTAGACGCTACATGAAGGTAGGCTTTCTAACTTACTCATAGATAGCAACTGCTAATGTCATGTAGCGTATACCTAGCGTGAGGCGTGTGCCTGTAGTCTTGTAACATGGGCGCAGGAGTTTTTTTTTCTAAAACTGGATGAATTATGTTGTTCTATAGGAGCATAGTGTCGGTTTCAGTGAATATGATCAAACAAATGGTGCCAACTGTGACTTTAATATAATGAAACCAGAGTATAATTAGAGTACATTGTGCAGTTGAATAATGATTGTATTAGCAACCAAACCAAATAAATAAATTAAATAAATAAATAAACCAACTACATCCAGTAGTCTAAACGTGTTTTCACAAATTGTCAGTAGATCTGTAAAATCTACATAATGAAGTAGTTGTTTTGGTAAAAGGATAAGGCTGGTATTATTCTATATTTTTCTGTGCTGGGACACAGAAAGGAAGTCCCCAGCGAACATGAACTTGAATGTATTGTGCTTTCTCTAATGATAACTCCAGATGGCCGCGCGGAGGTTTACCTACAGTCAGCAGTATCACAGTGCTACAGTAGAACAAGGTGACCTGACTTCTAAAAATGACTCCACAGCTGCCTCTGCAGTTTGGGTCACAAGTATGAGCAGTGACAAGTCCAAAGTGAACCCTGGAAACCCAGATGAGGCTCGTGTGGAAGAGCTGAGGAAGGTGATGCCACTCATCTTTCAGTAGTTAGTTTTTACAGGAACAGGAGTGTTCAGGTTATTGACATTCACGTGGATATGAGCACAGGGATCACATTTTTATGACTGTTGTCTTACTCAGTCTTCTTTCTCTATGACCCAGTAGCATATAAGAGGACATGGCTAGTAATAGTAAACTACCTGTTCTCTCCAGAGGTAACCAGTGATAGTGTGTATGTAGTGAAGTTACATTGATAATGCTGCTGTTCACTGTGCTTCCAGCCATGGAGAGAGAACATCCTACATGCCAACATATTGAAGCCTACACTTCCAAGAGACATATGGGCCTGGAGTGAGCGCTATGAGGACTTTCAGCTCCACAGCAAACCTCCCCCTTTCTTCAGCCTACCTCCTGTCACCATTCACCTGGCTGGTGGGCTGTGCTGCATCAGTGTACCATAAGACACTTTTAACTGCTAAATGTGTGGCATCTTCAATGTATAAGTCCAGTTTGATGGCGTACTTTTCCTGTGTAATGAAATTTCCATTGTAGCCATCTAAAGCCCTTTTCACACAAGCACTACAAACCTGAAATGATCTAAACATTACTCAGCAGAGCTGTATGTGAGAACTCAAATGTGTAAATCTGACGGACCAGGAATCAAAGATCATGAATCTCAGGGTGAGCCCATAAGTAAATAGAGTTGCTCATTCTTCGGTGTATTCACGTAGAGCGAGTCGGCGTGTTGATGACATTTCTATCACGCTGTGGCCGACACTTAAGAAAACAAACCCCCGACAGTGAAGAAGAACGGTGATTTACAGAAAGACAGCAACAAAAATGGAGAGACACTGAAATCAATCATCAGACAAAATCAAAGAACGGAGAGAGACTCGGTTGTTTATTACCAAATTAAACCAATCAGAATTTCCGGTAAAGCTGTCTTCACATATGAACAATGTCAGGAGAATCAGTTAGGGACAGAATCTAGAGTTTCTCTGTCACACATGTAGCACACAAAAGGAGATTCTCTGTCAGAGATGTTCTCACTTGTGAACACCCAACATCTTTATTGTATTTTCTGTACTTGACTTTCCTCATCTCACTGTGTCATGAAACTATTTTGTTATGGTAGGAGTTTTCTAAAACATATGAAATCCTTCCACTTATTGAAATCCTTATTCAAGGCATTTCGTTGAAGTGCCATGATCAAAAGTATTGATGTATATGGGAGCTGATATGAAGTAGAAAATGAAACATGCAGTACTTTGTTTTCTTGCCACACAAACTGTGCATGTGCCATTTTATTTAAATGGTGGGTAATCCAAAACGCACAAATTAGTATGAGTGGCTTGGTTTCAAAGGCACCTTGTAACAACTTTGCCTTTTTGTATTATAAAAAGAAAACATAGGAGTGTGTGATGGTGTATGAGAGACTAGGCTGTAACTTGCATCTAGCAATGCACACAATTCAACAGTCTAAGAGTATCCAAGAATGGATTTTTTTCTATGACTGTCTGGGCTGTAAGCTCTTTTTCAGTACTGAGGGCCAATATTGATATGTTTTGATCGAAACAGCAGATGGCAGCTGTTTCAGCCAGTATCAGTTTTTACCGGTGAGTAACACTCCCACACCACACTGGAGAATAGATTTGCAAGGGAGGAACTTCAGTGATATCATCAGTGAACAAAAAAAATCTGTTAATGTCTGGCCTGTTTGTCCAGCCATCCAGTGAAGTACATTAATGTCTTGCTTGTTAAGTTAATGTTTAGTTATGAACAGAAAAGCTTAAAATCCTTTGAGGTTTTTTTTCCAGTAATGTGGTTGTGCTGTTGATCCCAGGAGAGCATCTGCAGCAGGAGCAGCTCGAGACAGCCAGAGCTCAGTACTGTCGCTGGCTGAAGAAGCTGCTTCCTGGCAACAGCCCCTTCCCAGAGTTCAGGTGTCACATGCGAGGAAACTCAGAGAGAATTCAGGATATACTGAAAGACGAGCCTAAGAAGTATTCACTGAGGAAACCAGGCATGATGCTGAAGGTACAGTATTTTAGGTTATTTAGATCACTATGGTTTTGACAGAGATGATGACATAATGAACACACAAACTATAACAATGCCCAAGAGAAATTCAAGAGATAGGAGGGACTTCAGTCACCTCGTGTGGATTTGGAGAGGGGTTTTTTTGTTGTTTATTTAGCCATCACCAGTGAGCTCTTTTTTAAGGACCTATCACATAATGCAGTCATGTCACATCACAGGACGTGCTTTCACTTTAAATAAATGTATAATCCTCCTCTACACACGTAATGTGAACGTGAAAATTTAGTCTAACTAGGTTTTCCCATGCAAAATCGAGGAAGAGAAAGAGAGACCCTGCCCAAAGGAAGACCGGGGCTTGCCGGCGAGCGCATGGTGGCTGGGTTTGCCACAGAGCCCAGCCGGGCACAGCCCAAAAAAGTACTCACAAACCCAGTGTTGGAGTTTATCCCGGTGGACGAGAGGTTCGCCTCCTTACGCCTGGGGGTGGTAGGGGGGAAAACTCTGACTGTTGTTTGGAGTCCTGCAGGGGGCTCCGGTAGGGAACTCCATAGTTCTGCTGGGAGACTACAACGCCCACGTGGGCAATGATGGAGACACCTGGAGAGGCGTGATTGGGAGGAACGGCCTAAATCCGAGCGGCCGTCTGTTATTAGCTCAGTTTAGAGCATGTAGTGTTAAGTGGGATTTTGGAACCTATTCACGGAAAACAGCTGCTATGAGAGGGAACCAAAACCAAAATAGTAAAGATAGACAATGAGCTGAAATTCACTAGAACATATCCCCAAAGCAATTTCAGTCAAAAGTAACTGGACTTGGTTATTTGTCTAGGAAGACTTTTCACCTCTCATCCAAGAGGCTTCATCAGTTCATGTACGCAATTGACCAGGCTGGGACTGGTCCAACTAACTGGTGTGGAGATCCAGGTATTTAACCTCTCACAAGGCCGATGATGTGGACATTGAATGATTCCATGGAGGTGGTTAAACCTTAGATTCAGTTGGTGAATAAGTTGTTGTTAGTCAGGTTTCTCCACAATGTAAACAGGGATCTGGTCCATGCTAATGTATTCAGCTACAGTCCTTTTTATCTTCTGTGTTTCGGCTGACTTGGCTCCATATTATCGTTACTGATTAAATAGATGACGTGGTGAACTGGGTGACGTTACGCGTCTGGAGGTGGTGGAGACGTCACTGTTGACAACAAAAGTATCAATACTTTTGAATATTAGTATCTAATCTGATACAAATTTTTAGCATTAATTAATTTTTAAGCAATTTTTGACAACCCTAGTGTCTGATTTTTTGTAAATCAGACTTGAGAGCTCAGGCACCAGCCAATGTCAATTATCTCAAAATGGCATTAATCTCCTCTAGTTTTGTGTGTTTCAGCCGTTCCCTCAACTGTCTGTGATGAAGTTGGGTGACAACAAAGCAGAGGAAAAGAAAGAGGTGGCTCTGGCCCCAGGCCCCTGTGTGGGCTGTAGACTCAGCAGCAAAAACAACGCCATCGCCAGACACATCTCTCTGGACAAGTACCACTACATGTCAGTTCATGTTAGAATTTTTATTCCAAAAAAAGCAACTCAACAGTCATAATTTATGTTCTGTTGCTCCTTACAGTGGATTCCCTAAACAGCATTCATTCCTGTACAAGCGGAGTGCCCTGCCCCTGACAGACGAGGAGAGGAGTATATTCACTTTTCAAAACATGAAGACACATACATCAGCTGTCAAGCCTTTCAGGAATATTGACAGAAAACAGAACCCACAAAAACGGCACTGTGATGACCAAGTAGGCCAATAAGCATTAAAACTAGTATCTTGTGCAATAAATAATTGTAGCACTAAATTTGAAGAGCACTTTTAATACCATCAAAAGAGAACGCCCATTTTCACAGATCTGGTCCACAGATGATGGTGTTATCTTCAAAGCCATGGTTAATTAAATACAGTAACTACTAACATAAATCTCTTAATTTATTAATCAGGTGTACAAATAATGTCGGCCAAAGTAAGTAGTAATAGAAGAATAAAGACACATCGTTGGAAGGGTGAATTTGACTGGGAGAACTCAGTATGTTCTTTCAAGAGGATGAGAGCAGACATAGGCTCTGTTCTCCAAGACCTCCCTGGCGATCTTCTTGATGTTGGAATCGTTGTTCTCAGGAGAGTCTGGAACAGATTGCAATGGGAATAACAAAACAACTTTCATTTGTTAAATACAAAACACAACACTGTATGGATCATGTCACTGGATAACTTTGGATTACAGGGTGTGAAAATGAAAAGCAGCACGGGGTTTGAGTGTTGGTATGCAAGTTTTTTGTACTGAGATGCAGTAAAGAAAACAAAACTCAAGGGGCTGTTTTCAATTACCATTTTTGGTTGTACTTACGTTTTTGCAACTGAGTCATCAAGTAATTGTTTTTGAAGAAAGCGTCGGTGCAGAATGTGTTTGCGAGAAGCACCTAGAAAAATTAACAAACCTCAGCAAACCTGCAGACATGAATCAAACTGGAAAACACACTAATTCAAACTATATGTGATGCAGGAGGCACTTAAAGGCAAAACATATCAGAAGCAATCATATGTGAAGTGAGACTATTGCAAATATTTGGAGCATCAATTTGACCTGCTAACACATCACAACACAAGACAACAAGTGGAAACGTTGGGCACAAATTTCATTTCAAGAACCCATAGGTTTGATTTTACAAAAATATGACCAATTACTTTTCCACACATCATGAAAATAAGTCAAAATTAAAACCAAACATGAACACCCAAGCTTTTACAAGAACATTGGATGAAAGCTTAATGATTAAAGCCATATTTGCTTTTAACATAATTCAGAACTTGGTTTACATTACTTTGTGAACCTCGGGCAAAACATTACTGTAGACATGAATGACTATCTTTGGAATGAAATAGAATTAAACAGGATCTCCACAGTCGGTGTGTGTTTTTAATATAAAATATAAAGGTGGGCCGCTACATGTTTGCTGACATTTATGCCTGTAGCTACAGTGGAGAGGAATACTGAAGGAGGAGCACAGGGCTGGGCATCTGAAACACAGAATGGTGTTGCAAAAGAGGATAATACAAAGCATTCACTGCCTTCTTTAATGTTTCTCTGTTTAGAGTTTATGTGCTTTGCTTTGATCTACATAAATGTTAGTGATTACACACAGCACACGACTAACCTATACTTAATGCAGAGGATAAAAGTAATCTCTCTCTCCCATTTCCTGTCAAAACTCCAGCTGTCCTATTTAAATAAAAGGCATGAAAGGCCAAAAATAAATGAATAAAAACTTTATTTTCGTCATCTTCCACCTTTCTCATCTCATCATTAAAAAATAAATCAATCTAAAAGTTTCATACATCAAACCACTGTAAAAGTCAAGTGTGGATAGAAGGCAACTGCCTTTTTCATCACATAAGCTCATGTTAAATCAGTTTGACTAGAATTATTATTGGATTATTGTTTTTATCTAGACTAGATGAACTGAAAAGCTCAAAATAATCTGATGGCTAAAAAAGGACATATGACGCAGCAATAAAACTAAACACATTTTGACTTAAATGACTAAAATACAGTGACTTTTCACCAGCTAAAACTGGAAACTACTTTCATTACAAAAGAGAGATAAATTGCCTCAAGATGAATATTAATTCCAGGTGTATAGGAGGCCTATGGCCTTTGAAGTTATTACCATGATGCACTTCCTCTGCTCTTTGACTCAACTGCTTTGGACCAATATTGTGCTTTCTTCTCAATTCTGCTAGGCCCACCTTAACAGGTCTCAGTTAAAGCTTTGGTGTGTGTGTGTGTGTGTGTGTGTGTGTGTGCGCGCGCGCACACACACCTCATGGTCATGATTCCTGAGCCCAATGCTGATGGAGCGGCTGGTTCTGGACAGGACTGCTGTCATAGCATAGAGGTGGATCATCACATCTGCTACTCTCTTCAGGACAAGCTGTTCATCCACTATGGTCTGAAACATATGTGAGAGAAAACACCAAGGTCACTTTTATCATTGATCATTTCTAACCTCTGAAAATATTTGACTTCCTTCCATTGAAGTGTGTCTTTGTTACACTGCTAAAATAAAGTCATTGGCCCTCATTTATCAAACGAACGTACGGCATAAAAACGTGCGTATGACCATTTCCTGGCAAACTTCGGCATTTATCAATTTGGACGTGAGCGGGAGCTAAGATCAAATCTCACGTCTGGTCTGAGATTGTGTACGCACATTTCAGCCTGTGGATTTGCGGTGCAGCACAGCAAAATCTTGCTGAAAATAATTAACAAACCTCAGCTGTCATTAAGCATAAGCAGTCACAGATCACAGATCAAAACAGATTCTTAAAACGAATAAAAAAAATAAAGCAATTGATTATACTCATGTGCGTC
Source organism: Echiichthys vipera (assembly GCF_963691815.1). NCBI lineage: Eukaryota > Metazoa > Chordata > Actinopteri > Perciformes > Trachinidae > Echiichthys > Echiichthys vipera. The sequence goes on along the minus strand of NC_139825.1, from coordinate 9,069,181 downwards.
TGAAGGCACCATCCATGAATGATTACGCATTCATCAATCGCAAAAACTACCACTCGATAAATGTGCAGGTGATTTGTGATGCCAAGCTGTCGCTTTTAAACGTGGTGGCCAGGGGACACACACGATTCTTTTATATTTCAAAACAGCTTGGTTCCAGCCCCCCCGCGACCCCGACAGCCCCGCTTGGCTGCAGGAAAGCGCACTGCAGAGCCAAAGTCATCTCCTCGGTTAGTGGCTACCCTCGATAAATTGCATTAAATCAAACAAGGTATCAGATGATTAACATATTGGTATGGTTCTTCTAGGTGACAAAGGTTATCCTCTAATGGAATACCTAATAACCCCGCTGGCAAACCCTGCTACAGAGCAGGAGCGCAGGTTCAGCAGTGCGCACACACGCACACGGGTCACAGTGGAGCACTGCTTCGGGTTGACTGCCTCCATTATTCTTTTCCATACAGTGTTTTAATGGGCCCCTTTTATTCCAGTCTTAAGACTGCCAAAAAGCACATCTTTATTTTGCTCCATCTCGGATGTCAGGATGCCGATCTGTGTGTCGGAAAAGTGTCTTTTCCTACCATTGTTTCGTCTCTCAATGTTTGACCTCAGTGGGCGAGGCCTCCGAACCAGTAATATTTAAGGTTGTAACATGTCAATGACGATCAAATTCAGCCGCCGCATTTATCAAGGCCCGCTTATTCGTACGCTGAGATTGGTTAGATACGAATGTTTCATAAATCACACGTGTCCTGTCGTACGACCAATTCTGCGCTCAGATCTGTGCCCGTTTTCAAGCAAGATTGATAAATGAGGGCCATTGTGTTTAATATAGTAATTTATCAGGTAGTGTGAAGTTCACTGAATAGCATTATTTGCATACCTCACAGAGGACAACCCAAAGTTATTACAGTACACACTTCAGACTTCTCTAACCACTTCAAGCTTTGAACATTAGGTTGGTACAAAAAGGAAAATTCCAGTTTAGTATAGCTTGAAAGGTCTATTTATAGCTTGATTTACTTCATTCCTATCACTAACAATGCACACTGTATATCCCAGTTCAAACTGTCCCTGATAACCATCCATCATAGTTCAGGGTGTGACTTTCTGATTCAATGTTGACCAATTGTACTTATGCTTATAATACTTATTGTACAACCCTAGAGGCAACCCCACGCATGAATGGTCTCAGGATGCTTTACTGTTGGCATGACACAGGACTGATGTTAGCGCTCACCTTTTCTTCACCAAACAAGCTTTTTTCCAGATGCCCCAAATAATCGGAAAGGGGATTCATCAGAGAAAATGACTTTACCCCAGTCCCCAGCAGTCCAATCTCTGTACCTTTTCAGTCCATAGCAGTCTGTCCCTGATGTTTTTCCTGGAGAGAAGTGGCTTCTTTGCTGCCTTTCTTGACACCAGGCAATCCTGCAAAAGTCTTCGAGTTGTGCAGATGCAGTCACACCTGCCAGCGGCCATTCCTGAGTAAGTTCTGCATTGGTGGTGCCCCGATCCCACAGCTGAATCAACTTTAGGAGACAGTCCTGGCACTTACTGGACTTTCTTGGGTGCCCTGAAGCCTTCTTCACAACAATTGAACATCTTTTCTTGAAGTTCTTGACGAATCGATTAATGGTTGATTTACAGTAGGTGCAATCTTACTAACAGCGATATACTTGACTGTGAAGCCTTTTTGTGCAAAGCAATGATGACATGTTTTCTTGCAGGTAACCATAGTTAATAGAGGAAGAACAATGCTTTCAAGCACCACCCTCCTTAAAGCTTCTAGTCTTTTATTCTAACTCAATCAGCATGACAGACTGATCTCCAGCCTTGTCCTTGTCAACACTCTTACCTGTGTTAACCAGAGGAGCACTGACATGATGTCAGCTGGTCCTTTTGTGGCAGGGCTAAAATGCAGTGGAAATTGTTTTTTGGGATTAAGATAATTTTACAATTAAAATGCAATTCATCTGATCACTCATCATAACATTCTGGAGCATATGCAAATTGCCATCATGAAAACTTGAGGCAGCAGAATGTGAAAATGTATATTTGTGTCATTCTCAAAACTTTTGGCTACTACTGTAGTTTCACAGTTTCATCTGAGTTTTGTAAGCCTGGTAAGCTGCAGAAAAAGCATTCAGTAACTATGACACTCCTCTGTCAATCATCTCTTAAACACGCCTCACATGAGTTAAACGCTTGTGATTGGCTAAAGGAGGACTTTAAGACAAATGGGAATTTTGTTCAAAGGAATTGGAAACGTTTGAGCAGGAAGATCACACTGTTTTTTTTTCCCGAATATGAAACCAATCAAATGTTACCTTTCCATATCTGTACAGCAGGCTCTCCACAGTCGATCCAAAGAGACTAACATTCTGTTCCAACTTCTTTGCACTTTCCTGTGAACAGAAAACTCATGAGCATTAACGAACACACCTAAGACTTTCAGAAAATGTATCCTTTAAGAGCGCACACAAAGTTCTTACTGTTAAGCTGGGATGCACCACTCCATCTTTTCCCGTCAGCCCCAGGTCCTCTGATCTTCCCATAGTGTTCCAGAGTTTCTTTCCTACCATGCCCAAAGCCATACCTATATTTCCTTTCTTCATCTCTCTGCAGGCAGAGCAGAGAAAAGTCTGAGACTCAAGACTGGCTAACAAACCATCTGCAAGTTTTATTGAATAACATAACCTTGTGATGGTATATCACTATTTACACAAAAAAAAAAAATCAATGTCATCACAGTCTCTGAGACAACCCAGTTTCCATACACAAACACATTTAAATGTTGAAAGAGAAAAACTGAATTGTTTTTGAAACTCATATCCTCATTTTTAATTTAATTCCAGCAACATATTACACTGCTAGATTAGTAAAGAACAATTTATTAAGACAAATTGGGAGATGTTGAAAAAGATACAGAAACTTTGGTACAATGACCATCTTAATAAGATTAACCCGGCCTGCAAGGGACAGGGGGAGGGCCGCCCATCTAGACAAGTCTGACTTGCATGTATCTAATAGCAGCTGGAAGTTCTTTTGAAAAAGGTCCCTGAAGGAGCTGGTGATAAACATCCCCAAATACATTAACTCCTCTTCAGCTGTTTTAAAGGGAAATATTGATTGTGGGAGTAATCTCGCCAAGTTGTTGACAAAAAAATAACTCACTTATCTGAATAATCAACTTATACCCTGATAGGTGCCCCAACTGATCCAGAATTGATAAAACTGGGGGGAGGAAGGATGTGGGGTTTGAAATAAAAAAGAGAAGGTCATCAGCATACAAGGAAAGTTTGTGGACTAGACCAAAACGAGTGATGCCTTCAAACTCATTCTGGGTTCTAAGCCAGATGGCTAATGGATCGATGGATATCTTGAACATCAATGGTGAGAGAGGACAGCCCTGCTGGGTCCCATGTTTGAGAGAGAAACTTAACCCAGGAAATAAAATTAGAATCAAAGCAAAATTTCTCAAAAAAGAAAAATAGAAACCCCCACTCTACCCGACCAATGGCTTTCTCTGCATCCAGAAGTGTCTGACCCAGGTGAGAATATGATGTTGAGCAGCCTTCTGGTGTTGAAGAATGAATGTCTCCCTAATGTTAAGCCTGTCTGGTCCAGTGAAATTATCCAGACAGGCTTCACACCCTGGAGGCGGAGGGTGAGGACCTTAGCAAGAATCTAACAGTCTACGTTTAAAAGTGAGACCAGTTTGTAGCTATCACACGAGGAAGGATCCCTGTCTTTCTTCAGGAGCAATGAAATAGATGCCTCATACAAAGTCGCTGGCAGTCTGCCTTCAGTAAAGGAGTCATTGAACATTCTCACAAGGATGGGCTAATAGCGTCGAGTATGCCTTAAAGAACTTGGTAACCATCAGGACCAGGATATTTCCTGTTCTGCATAGACTTGATCGCTTCATGCACCTCCAACAGAGAGATAGGTCTACTGAGTTCCCTAGAGATATTTATATTAATCTGAGGGTACATTAAGCCGTCTAAGGGAATAGGGGCTGCATTCAGGAGTATATAGTGAGGTATAGAAATCAGAAAAAGACTTGTTGATCATCACTGGGTCAGAAGTGTGGCTACCGTCTGGTAGTTGAATTTGATAGCGCACTCACACTGTCCATCCGTACCGTGCCGCGGGCTTTAGGGTACTTAGCCCGCCGTCCCTCTCCCCCCGCGGGCCAGGCCAGTTTGTACTCGCACTGCCTGGGCGTCGCGCGAATGCTTCTTGCCTGTCCATACGTCATCAAGCCGTAACACATCACACGCATCGATTGACATCATCGCGATGCGTCGCTTTGTTTACAAAGCTTTCCATAGACCTCAGAGTTTTTGTGCGTCTTGTCCGACTGTTTTTGAATATTTTCATCCGACCGAATCTGCAGTAAACACTCCACCTCCGCATCACACCAACGTGAACCTTTCGCCGCCATTGTTTTAAATTTCTGCGCATGGTCCGTCTTTTTTTTTCTATGTTCGAACAGGCGCACATAAAATGACGTCAGAGCCGCCGTAGGCCTCATGCTCGTACACGTGCGCACGCTCGTGCTTGTACATGTGTAAACTCACTTACAAAAGCCCACCTCTCCCAAACGGTCCGTGGCCGGCAAGCTGGCCGCAGCTAGGCGCGGTACGGTTGCACTCACACTGGTCAAATGAACTAGACTTTACCCATAAAACCTGTTTGGGCACGGTACGAGTGCGACCTTAGGGCGCACTCACACTGTCCTTCTGCACCGCGCCCCGGGCTTTAGGGTACTTCTCCCCCCTCCTTCTCCCCAGGGCCGTTTGTACTCACACTGCCTGGGCCTCGCGCAAATGCGTCTTGCTGTCCATACGTGATCACGCCGTAACACGTCACACGCATTGATTGACGTCATCGCGATGCGTGGAGCAGGTGTACTCACACTGGTCAAACGCACTAGGCTTTAGCCGAAAAAACGGTTTTGGCCCGGTGCGGAAGGACAGTGTGAGTGCGCCCTTAGAGATCAGTCTAGAAGAACTAGCTGCGCTGCCCTGCTGCGCCAGCAGTTTCCCTGCCTTATCGCCCTGCTCAATTGCTTGTTTGGATTGTTACGTGTGTCATTAAGAGGCTGTGTACTGAATGTAGTAGTCATCGTTTCTTATAAAGGGAGGGGAATGGAGAGGTGGAGTAAGTTCCATCCAGTTTCACCAGTTTCTCCACAATTTCCACCAGCCTACCCCGTTCAGCCCTTCTCATTTGAGAAATATGGGATATCACTTGTCCCCGAATAGTAGCTTTAAGCGCTGCCCGTAGAGTGCCACTGCTGACATCATGGGTGTCATTAAACTCTATGTAAGAGCATATTTGCGTTGCAAGAAAATCTTTAAACTTACTATCCAGCAGTAAGTGTGAGCTGAACCTCTATGGTGAACGTGGAATTGTATCTTGTGGAAAACTAATGTCAACTGCGGTAGGAGCGTGGTCAGAAGTGACTATTGGGTGATATTCACATGCATTCAAGCAGTCGAGGAGATTATTATTGAGTAAAAATAAATCAATTGGGGAGAATGTGTGGTGTGACGGGAGAAAAAAGAGAAAGCTTTCCCATGGGGATATCTAAACCTCCAAGGATCTGAAATTCCCAAATGTGATGCATATGTTTTTACTGTGTGTGCTGATTTGGAAAGGGTCACATCCTGCACCAGGTTAAAGTCCCCACCCATGATAACTGGTGACTGTCGGCATTTGGGATTTTGTCAAATAGCCTTGTGAAAAACTGTTCATAGTCCCAGGTGGGTGTATAAACCGAAGACCACTGGTGTGTTCTGAAGTGTGCCCGAAACTATGACATAGCGACCTTCAGTATCTAGGATTACATTTCTTGGCTCAAACAGGACCCTTTTATGAACGATGATGGCGGCCCCTCTAACTCTATCTGTAAATTTGGAAGGGAATAAGTGGCTCATCCTCGCCCTCTTAATACTTGAGATGTCAGCTGATTTGAGATGTGTTTCCTGCAGGAACATCACATCCCTCTTAAGAGGCTGTAACTGTGTCAAGACCTTACCTATTTTGATTACGTTGTTCATGCTCTTTGTATTACAGGAAATTAGACCCACTCCAGTAGTTAGATTGACACTGCATGACCTAAAGTATTCTGTAGTGTAGTGGAGGAAGAGAGTTTGGAGGAAGAGTAAAACAGAACCAAAAAACAGGGTCTCTTTCCAAACAATAACAGTATTTAACCCTTTAAGTCACAGAGGAAAAAGAACAAACAGCAAAAAGTAAATTAGCCAGCAGAGGGCACAAAGATGTCTCAAGGCAGGCAGGCCATGAAAGCATTCTTCCACATCGAATAAGATTAATAGAATTCCTGCCTATATAAAACCATATGTATAGACTGTATTGATGTAGGTCAGTAGAACCCTTTGACTAAATGAGTAACAGAAAGCAAGAATACTTCAGATAACCCTGTTGTGGTATGTGATAAAAATTTAAAATAAAATGAAGCTGTGAAGAAAGTATAGAATAACAAACTGAAATCTGCATGTAGACGAGCTTCCAGTACTTGACACAGGAGCTGATTGAAGATAGTCTGAATTCACATAATAGTGTAAGAAGGCACAAAAAAAAGATGAAAAAATAGGAATTCAATAATATCAGAAAACGCCGGATCTCGAGTCAACATGTGCGTAGTGAAGCCAATGAAGATAATCCGTCTTTTTTAAACAGCTGTTTTTGTCCTTGGCTGCGCGGACCTTTAATTGTGCTCTACAGCCATGGATAGATCTACTCAAATTGATGCTTCCCATAATCAGACAAGAAAGGAGCTGCTACAGTATATTAAAGCATTTAGTTTAATTGACATCTGGAGAGAGAATCATCCTAACCATCTAACTTTCTCTTGTTATTCTAGTATATGTCAGACTTTCTCCAGATTTAGTTAATATTTGGTTTCTGCCTCCTAGGTATCTACAGTCTCATAATCCTGCTTTGATAGCGTTATAATTTCAGATTATGCTTCGGTTTCATTTATCCTAAACATGACCCAATCTTTGAATTACTCCCCATTTTGGAAACATTTATAAAATTTATTGGAACACAAATTGATTATTATTTTGAAATCAATACAGATCAGACATCAGCTGCTATATGATGGGAGGCTTTTTGAGGAGCCAAATGATGAGCTACACAAGCAGTGTAGATTGGAAATAGAACAACTGGGAAAAAAAGATAAAGAATATTGAAACAATCTACTTTGCAAATCCTTCTCAACACTTATTTGTAGAACTTAATGAGCCAAAAGCTGAATACATTGTTTTATCTACAAATAAGGCAACTAAAAACTTGATGAAACTGAAGCAGTCCTATTATGAACAGGGTGAGAAAGCTAGTAAGCTCCTAGCATGGCGTATCAAACAAAAGGAAACTGAAAGAGCAATAAATACAATACAAACAGATGAAGGCTTGGTAACTAGTGACCCTAAAGAAATTAATGCAATTTTTTCAAGCTTCTATGAAAATTTATACCGGTCAGATTATTCGACCTCAGCTTTTCAAAAACAAAAGGAATTTCTTGATTTATTGGACTTTGTCCCGCTAAAGAAAGACTCTCAGGCTGCTCTAGAGTTTGACCTAGTGGCCGAAGAATTGTCTGCGGTTATAGGTAGCATGAAGGCGGGAAAAAACCCTGGACCGGACAGGATTCCCATTGAGATATATAAAACATTTAGAACTAAACTAATACCAGCTCTGCTCCAGATGTATCGTGAGTCTTTAGATAGGGGATCCCTTCCTCCTTCTCTCAATACAGCAGTAATGACTTTGTTGATGAAGCCAGAAAAGACACCCACTCTCTGTGGATCTTACAGACCAATTTCACTGCTTAATAATGATCTCAAAATTATTTGTAAAGTATTGGCTAGATGGCTTGAACTGAGTTTGCCTGAAATAGTTCACTCTGATCAGAATGGCTTTGTGCAGGGAAGGCAGGGCTTTCACAATATCCGTAGAGTACTTAATATAGTGTTTAATAAATCTGGCTGTACGGACACTGCCATTCTGTCATTGGATGCCGAGAAGGCCTTTGACATTTATTTGAGACTGCAAAGGTTTGGTGTAGGGAGAACATTTTGACTTCTTTATGCTGCTCCACAGGCTGTAGTTTCAACAAATGGGTTATTTTCAACACCTTTTGAACTGCACAGGGGGACAAGACAGGGTTGCCCCCCGTCGCCCCTGCTGTTTACCCTTGCTATTGAGCCACTTGCTATGGCGATTTGGAAAAACACCATCCTAGGTGGAATAAAAATAGGAGATATTGAACATTGCATAGCTTTATATGCAGATGATGTAATTCTGTTTTGTTCTAACTTGAAACAGACTCTACCTAGTTTACTTTATCTCACAAACCCTTTAGGGGTCTTTGCAGGTTACAAAATAAATAGCACCAAATCAGTAACATTATTTATGAATGAAAATGAGAAAATCAACCCTCCAATTCATACTCCTTTTCTGGTTTCATTGAAAGGTTTTGTGTATTTGGGTGTGAAGATAACTCCTACCATTGACAAAATTATCCCAATGAACTACAATCCCTTAACAGATAAACTGCATGTCAATGTTTTTAAAATGTCAATTTTACCTAAGTATTTGTATCTTTTCCAATCTATTCCACTTGCTCCCCCACTTTATTTATTTCCTGGTCACATGAAAAGCTCTTCTCCTACTTCATTTGGAACAACAGGCATCCCAGGCTTAGGCTCACATTGTTATATCTACCATACAATAGAGGTGGATTACAGCTACCAAATCGTATGTGGTATTACTGGGCAGCTCAAATCAGAGCAGGAATATTCTATTTTGTGAAGGACCATCCCCCAGCTTGGGTTTCAATAGAAACTCACTCAATTAATATTCCTTTGAATTCAGCCAACAAAAACAAATTAATAAAACAGACCAAAAACCCCTTCCTCAAAAATACAGTAACGATTTGGCACAGTGCTTTTGAATACTCTGGAGAGGTATGCCAGTTTTCCCCTATAATAATGATGCGTTTCAGCCTGGAGGAGCAGACAGCAGGTTTAAAATTTGGGCATCTCATGGTGTAGCTAAAATAGTTGACCTCTTTAAAGAGAATCATACTTTCATGTCTTTCTTAAGGCCAAGTATGGAATACCCTCAAAACACTTCTTTAAATATCTTCAATTGAGAGGTTTCGTACAAGCCAGGCAGGTTAATAGTTTTAAATTTCCCCAACTATATCAACTTTTCAGTGAGATTTTCAGACTCGCATGTGTCCTTTCTTTATAATTTGTTTCTAAGGTAATCCACAAAACATATTACAATCATGGAGATCATGACAGGACAGGAAGAATGGGCCGGAGCTTGTTTAACAGCTCAAACTCAAACTGTGAATACAAAATTTAAATAACTACAATACAGACAGTATATAACCCCAAATAAGCTGCACCTTTTCAACCCAAATATTCCAGATACTTCTATTAAATAGAAGCAACAAAAAGGTTCTTAATTCCCTTGCATGTGGGAATTCACTTAAACCAAAGTTATGTTCACTGAATATTTACCCGGACAACTGTGACCCCCAAAAATAAAACCTTACTCAATATCGGTTTTCTGAAAGCTAAAAAATGCCTGTTCATCGAAAAGGGATAAGCCTTGTACTACCTTCCAATGGTTAACAGGGATGTCTTTCTACCTGGCTTTAGAAAAGATAAGCTACACTGCGAAAAATAAGCTTGACAAATTTTGGAAAATCTGGAAGGTTTTCTATAATTTCCTTGAGAAAAATGATATTGCAGTAGATGGCTGGAATGATGAGCTGAACTTGAGATTTATCTATCTTTTCATTTTGTCTTGATTTAGTATATACATTTAGACCTTTTCATAGATCTATGTTTCTTTGTGTGTATATCTAGATAGATAGATAGATAGATAGATAGATAGATAGATAGATAGATAGATATACACATTTATTTGTTTACTTATTTTCTATTTCTTTATTTTATTTTACATTTTTTAAATTGTAGTTATTTATTCTCTTTTTTCTTCTTCGGTCATTTATTCAGTTAATGTTTTTTATTTATTTAATATATATATATATATATATATATATATATATATATATATAATTTTTTTCATCATTATTATTGCTATTATTTTTATTGACGTTTCCTGTATGTGCCTTCATTTTCTATGTTGTTCACTGTTTGTAAATTAACAAAATGTGCAATAAACATATGTTTAAAAAACCCCCCACAAAAACAACAACTATGGAACAAATGATTATGTGTAAAGTGAAAGAAGTCACTTACAGCGAAGAACCCACAGAGAATGATCAACCTGATTGGTCAATCACAGCATGTTATTCTTCTACAGCAGACCGTTATTTAGGACGCAGTTCTTCATATTCTTACTTGACTTTTCCTGTGAGAACTTTGCCAGCATACTGCATTCCAGTGAGAGCGATGTACATCCTCAGGATTTCATTGGTCCCCTTAAACAGCAACAGAATAAAAAAAAAACAAAAAAACAGCTGTCAGTTTCACACACTGTCAGTTTCATATTTTTCATGCTTTATATAAGTGGCAATACAGCCCATAAAGAACACGACAAAAAGGTGTGTGAGTGGGGATGGGGGTCTACTGTGGGATTGTCTCACATTACCAGAATCTCCACAGCATTGTGGACTACAGTCTGGCTACACAGGCTTATCATTATGGGATAGGAGAAAAAAAACGAACTTCTTATTTGTATTTATTTAAACTAATCACAATCGTCTTGGGCAGAGCTACGCCAATGGTGCAAAACAGATAGCGAAGCGCGCTTTACATCCGGCCCTGGATGTCAGCTTTATCCCAGCGCTGTACATCCAGAGAGCCCAATCCCATTTCTCATTTGTACTCCTTCCCCTTCCCCTACCCCTTGAAACAGTGTTACAAGGGGTAAGGGTTGAAAATCTAACCCTATGAAATGGGACACCACCAAACGCAATACGTCATTATGTACGGCTTTACATAAGCAGATGCAACGTATATTTGCTGGAGATTCAACGTGCTGTTCTCAGCTGCTACGGCTTGCGTGGACTATTGACATCCTTTTGCACTCGTCTGCAGCTAAGCGAAGACTTTTCAGAAAACAAAAATGTCTTCAATGCCTGGGAGTGCTGGTGGACCAGTGTAAAGTATCTAGTATAGAGTTTGTCTAGCTACACAACATGCTAACTTACGTATTAGTGTCTCTGGATTTTATATGATAATGAATAATATTTCATAGCCCTCTGTTTGAAGTGTAGGTCTGAAAAATCTCTGTTTGGAGGACTATCCAGCCCTCTCCCTTAGCCCTGCCCTTAGATGCCAGGGGGAATTGAGACACCCCTACCCATACACGTGAAAGTGCAAAACCGAGGGTTAGGGCTAAGGGGTGAAATGGGATTGGGCCTAACTGTGGGATAACAGGGCACCACGCTACATTTTGATATTTACAAGAGTTCAACATTGTCCTATCAATAAAAATCCCATTAAAACAATCTGATTTTGACTGATTTTGACTGATTATGATTGACGGCACAGACACTGATAAGCTGCTGCTCAATCCATTCATCCAACTCTATTTCATCCAACTATAGAGGAATCCTAAAACACAAGCCATGTAAGACCTTTAATTTCAAAGTCAAATGTGCCCCCTGGTGGCCACATGCAGAATGGATTCTCTTAAACAAACCCCAGTAGACTAGTACAGTAGACTCACTGTGTACATAAACCCATTGTCTAAAAAACTGAATTAAATCACCATTCTTCAGAAAATCTGACGTGAAATATTTTCTAGGGAATGTAATTTGAAGATTGTGGTCTGGTTTTCACATCACACTATTTGTGTGAACTCTGTGTGTGGCTGAAAGAAAAAGACAAGGAACATGACCTCTGGTCAGGGGCGGAGTGGGACACAAAAATCCGCCGGGACAATCCTGACTGCACCGGCCCACAACTGGCCCAACCCATCCCCTCCACCAGGACAGGGGTGTGTGTGTGTGTGTGTGTGTGTGTGTGTGTGTGTGTGTGTGTGTGTGTAAAACCCCACTCTGCCCCCACTGAGGAGGAACTTTGAAGAACTCAGCTCAAATGTTCAGCTAATTCTCAACAATGTCAAAGCTTGAGCTAACCGTTTTCCTGTCCACTCACCTGAAGCACTAATTGAGGCCTGGTTGTTTCTGAATAAATCTGTGATTTCTGACCATTTTAAACACGGAGCGATCATTGGAGCCATACGTAGTTCCCATTTCCCATGAGGCTTTGCTCTGACCATTCTACATTAATTTATGAACAAAAAAACAAGTTCAATCGTTGCCCATTTTATATTTGTGGTCATGAAAGTTATGTAATGTCTGAATAAAAATAATTAGATCAAGATAGGAAGCTAAACAAAAATCAGTAGGCTGGATGAATGAGAGTGAGTGTGACACTGTACTAACCATGAGTGAGATGTAGAGACACAATATGTGTTAGCCCGGGAAATCTCCCGATTGTCCAGATGGCCACTCCGCCCCTGTCTCTGGTGTTTTTATTGGTAACTACGACCCAGATTTAAAGTCTGTGTAAAGTAAATCTTGTAAAAACGCTGACTTTGTATTGTGTTAGGGTGCCTCCTTGTCAATCCTGTCTGCTAGCAAAACACAGATAAATACCTAAAAGATGTTTTGTTATGGGGTGAACTACCAAGAGGGTAAAGAGCCAAGAACTGTTTTTATAGGCTGCTGTCAAAACTAAGCCTTTATGAAGCCAATAGTGGATACAGTCTTTGGCTCAATGCTAACACATAGTGGGAATTACAGTTTTTTACAACGGAAACGAGCTTCAATGGCAATATCATTCTAACAAGAAGAATAACTCTTATAGCTAGTATAACTGCCACAACAACCAGGCAAATAATTAGAGCTTAGTCGAGTAGATATTACTGTTCATTTGCATCATTGCAATGTTTTATAGTGAAAAATTAAATTAAAAGTCTGCTAGCTCAATGCTTACACATTATGCAAATTACCATTAACACAATAACGGAAATTAACACCGTGACCCCGTCCTAACAGAAGTACCTCAAAGATAGGCAGGATGCGACAGTCCCTGACGTAGCGCTCATAGGGGTAGTTCTTCGTATAACCCAGACCTCCAAGGACCTGAAGAGCTTCGCTGACACAAATCCAGCCTCCCTCTGAGCTGAACACCTGAACAGATGATAGAAAATGCACATTGTGAAACATTTTCTTTTAGGCTGCTTTTATATGAACAAAGTTTCATGACAAAGCTACCTGACCTTGACCATGGCAGCCTCAAGAGAACAGTCTGGAAGCCCCGGTCTGTCCATCATCCCTGCAGTAAGGTACGCCATGCTCTCCATAACAAAGGCATTAAGAGCCATCAATGCAAACTTCTCCTACAGTAACAGGGAAAAAACAAACATTATTTCAGCCCTGACCAGACTGGTGTTTATTCACAAAGGTCCAATGAGGGAACTGTGGACTGTACCTGAATCATTCCAAATTCAGCCAGACTTTTGTTGAACTGCTTCCTGGTTGCGGCGTACTCAGAGGTCAGTTCTACATGCAGTCAGACAGAGATCAAGACATTTTACAAAACCCACACATGTAAGTTCTTCATCAGTTATTTCAGCTGCTGTAAAGGGTTTTTACCAATCATTTTTTTAATCATTCCAGCTGAAGAAGAGCCCATACTGAACCGCCCTGAGTTCAGGATGTTCATGGCAACCTTTCCAACACAAAGAAAAAGGTAGGTAGGTAGGTAGGTAGGTAGGTAGGTAGAAAACGTTAATGTCCTCCAGAAGCAATTTTGTTTACAGCATAGACACATTGACACACGATTCACGGATACAGACATTGATTCAGACATCTACAACACTGATTTCTTGGACACTTACATTTACATACACACATTAATAAATATAATACAGTAACACAAACAAGTGTCGATTATTGCAATCTTCCCTAAAGGCCTTGTGTAATAAATGTATAGACTAAACTATAAAGACTTTTAAATGTGTTTCTTTTTAAAGCTTTTAATGTTTTATGTAAAGCTCTTTGAAATACCTTGTTGTTAAATTGTGCTATACAAATAAACTTGCCTAGCCTTGCCTTACTGTTGTTAGACTTCAGAAATGTCCCTGTGTCGTGCCACTCCTCAGATCTTATTTAATTGTGTTATTGCCATGGGAATAAATTAGTTCTTAGCTCTGTTGGTTCTGACGCTAGGGTACAATCAAAAGGTTGGTTTACAAATCAGCACACTGTTACAGATAAAGTCATGTGAGATTGTGTTGAGGACAGGATATAGCTTACCTTGAATCCACCACCTACTTCTCCTATTACATTCTCCACTGGCACTGGGACGTTGTCAAAGGTAACTTCACAGGCTGAAAAAGTCAAACTGTTTATTTGCAAATGACATAAAAAGGCACAATCCCTACCAAGACCACTCTGTGTTTATCCTTCTATTCAAATCGCAAGAGGCTTACTGTTGGAGCCCCGGATGCCCAGTTTGTCCTCAGGCTTGCCGTTGTTGACACCCCCAAAGGACCTCTCCATGATAAAAGCTGAAATCTTATCTTTCTTCACTCCATCTACAACCACCTCCGTCCGGGCAAAAACTGTCATAATATCTGCTATGTCTCCGTTTGAAATCCAGATCTGACAACACAGGTGGAAAGGCATGGGATCTTTAGAGTTTATGGCAAACAAATGATGCAAGATGATAAAAAAACTGAAGCTCAGATCAAACATTTGCAAGCTTCATTGCTCTCACCTTCGAGCCGCTGATCAGGTAATGTTTTCCGTCTTCTGACAGGGTTGCGCGGGTCTGAATGGAGGCTGCATCACTTCCACTGAAACGATCAAACTGAGTGAGTCAAGCTAATCTACTTAGTCATTTCTGATTGGTTTGAATTCTCATAATTGGACTCCTCAGACAGTCTGGTCAACATTTTACTAGGGCTGGGGGATAATTCGATATGATCACATATCATCTTTCAATGGAATCGTATCATGGTGAAATCATATATCGAGATATTGCGAGAAACGATTAAAGAATATCTATTAAATGAATTACCAGAAAACATGCTATATCGTGATATATATAGAGATATGAAATTACCTAAATTGGGAAAGAAGATTTTGGCTATATGGTCCAGCACTACATTTTATCCTTGTTTTAAATGACTGCGCCAGCTACAGTACCTATACACAGTATTCACTCCCTCAGAAGTTTTCGGGCTCTATTTCTCACTCCACAGTGCGCGCAGCGCAACTATTGTTGCTAGTTTCAGACCAACGCAGTCATTTTCAGTGTTTTCCTGCAATTTAAAGGGTGCATTATTCTGATAGTAAGATTAATGATGCACTGACTGCAGTTCTATCTGAGGACCCACAATTAATTTATAGCGGACGGGTTGCAGGTGGGTGATAAAATAGATCAGTGAAATATTAATTGTATTCTCTAAAATGTCAACAGAGCAGTGCTGGAAAGCTGCTGCTCCGCTGTGTGCATTTACTGTATCTTCACTGACCATCTCAGAAGCTAAAGGTTCAGATCTGTTTTCTCTTTCAAGTTTAGAAACATAGTTTTTAGTTTTGCTGCTTAAATGGAGCTGTACTCAAAATTCAGAGCATAAATTATAGCAGCAAAATAAAGATTTTCTCTGTAAACATAAAGTGTAGTAATGTGCTCTAATCTCAACGACATTTCATTTTTTACCTTCCAGGCTCAGTCAGACAGAATGCTGCGATGTGCTCTCCTGAAGCCAGTTTGGGCAAATACTTCTGCTTCTGAGCTTCATTTCCCGCTATCAGAATCCCCTGAAACACCAAACAGCTGTCAGCAAATCACGCAGAGGGATCCCCTCAAAACCTCATTCATTCTCACAAATGGTGTTATCATCACTGTTGGGCAGTAACGCATTACTAGTTACTAGTAACACGTTACTGTAATGATATTACTTTCCCCAGTAACAAGTAGTGTAAACAATTACTAATAAAAGAAAATCAGTAATAATATCACAGTTCCAAAAAACATCTCGTTACAACATTACTTTTTGTCACTGAATTAAACTGAACAATGCAATCCCCAGCCTGGACTTTTATTATTTTTTAAATCCCTGCCAGACTATTTTTTTGCGTGCACGTCACCCTGCAGCGATAAGGTGGAACAATGGACACATTTACAGCTGTAGCCCCTCAGAGGCTAAACAACAGAGACTGGATTTGAATCGTGGTTGTGGACAACAGGCTACAAGCAACAAACAACTAATGAAGCTTGTGGCTGGATATGTGGTGGATGAGATGTTGCCCATCACCACAGTTGACTTGTCATCTTTCAAACAGATCCTAGAGGAAATACCGGCCACAGGTGACTGAAGACTCCCAGGTAAAAAATAATTTGCAAGTTATCTGATGGAAGCTAAGCTGAGCTGAAGAAAGCTTTCAAAGATATAGACTTTGTCTCTACAACTGCTGACATCTGCTCAACAATTTGACGATTTGGCAGCGCTCCGAAAGTCAGGTAACTTTTTGCCTTCAAGCCTCCAGTCACATATCACAGCATACAGAGAGCTCTTTAGCCTGTTCATAGACTATAAGGTTAATTTTCGGGACGAACAGGACAGGATCGAGGTTATTTTAGAGTAACGTGTCATATATAGTATATGTAATGGAACTAATGTTATTTGTTCCAAACATTGGAACGCAGAACAGTTAATATTTTGTTGCCAAGGTTACAGAAGACGCTTTTCTTGTGCCGGTTTGTTTAGATGTTTGGGGGGGGGGGATGTGGCAAATGTGGGAAAACACAGCATTATAGAGATGAAAAGTGCCCTGCAGAAAGAGCTACCTGCCACAACTGAACATGGAATGGGACACTGGGCCAGAGTATGTCGCAGCAGGTCAGTGATTAAGGTCACAGAGACTGAAAGGGATGAGCAGACCTCTTATTTTCTGGGTTCAGTGTCTGATGCTAATGAGAAAAGTGAAGAGTTGACTGTTCAACTACAAGCTTGACATGACACATGTCACACACTCGACCCTGAGAGAACACTGGACAGTCATTGAGCAGTTGACACAACCTACTGAATGATGCACTCCCATGGTAGTAGCTCTGAAGAAGAACACAGGCACAACCCGAATCTGCATTGACCTGACAAAACTAAATAAGTCAGTCAAAAGAGAACGCTACATCCTACCTACCTCAGATGAGATAACAGCCAAAGCAACTGTGTTTTCTTCCCTTGATGCTGCCAGTGGATTCTGGCAGATCCCTTTGTATCCAAACAGCTGCAAACTGGCAACATTCATAACACCATTTGGCAGATACTGTTTCAAAAGATTACCTTTCGTCATAACAAGTGCACCAGAGAACTTTCAGTAGAAGAAACTGGAGACTCTAGAAGGACTGGAAGGCATGACAGTCTTCGTAGATCACATCCTAATCTATGGGACCTCGATGGAGCAACATGATGCCTGACTCGAGAAGGTGCTGCAGCGTGTGGAGTTGGATGGGTTGAAACTCAACAAGGAGAAATGCTCCCTCAGGCAGAGCCAGCTACACTTCCTGAGTCATCTCATCAACCAGTCAAGGGTCAGACCGGACCCTGAAAAAGTGGAGGCCATACACCAGCTGCCACAGACTGAAAATGTGCAGGAGCTAGAAAAGAGTCCTCGGCATGGTGAATTACCTGGGGAGGTTCGTCCCAGCCCTTGCAGTGGTGGGACATACGTTGGATGAGCTGCTAAAGAGCAAGAACATCTGGACCTGGGGACACTGGCAGCAGCAGTCGGCTTTTGGGGACATTAAAAGAATGCTGACTTAAGCACCTGTTCTTTCGTTTTATGACGTCACAATGCCTACAGCTGTTTCTGCAGATGCCAGTAGGACTAGGAGCTGTGCTGCTTCAGCTCCAAGGAGAAGAGTGGAAGCCAGTAGCCTACTGCTCCAGACGTCTCTCAGAAGCTGATTCTACGCTATGCCCAGATAGAGAAGTGTCTGGCTGGTGTGTGGGCTTATGAAAAGTATCTGGGTGGCCTAGATGAATTTAGGCTTGAGACTGATCATAAGCCACTGGTGCCGCTCATCAACAGCCAGAGCCTCGATAACGTTCCCTTGAGATGTCAGCGTCTCGTAATGCGGCTTATGAGGTTATGTAGCTTTGGTGGTGCGAGGCATCCCAGCATCTCCAAGCAGGAGGGAAAGCATCAAAATGGCCACTGCAACTGACAGCGAGCTGTAGTCTGTCATCAAATGCATGAGAAGTGGATGGCCAGAATACAGTGGAAATGTACCACCAAACGTCAAGAGCATATATGAAGGTGAAAAATGAGATATCAGAGGCTGATGGTTTGCTCCTACGTGGAAGCAGGGTCGTCATTCCAATGTCACAGAGAGCCGACATCCTACAGAAAATACACGATAGACATCAGGGGCTAACAAAGTGTAGGGACAGAGCAAAGTCTTAAGTTTGGTGGCCTGGAATCTCTGCAGAACTCAAGAATACAGTGATGCCATGTCACTCATGCCAAGAGCAAAAGCGGGCCCAACAAAAAGAGCCGCTCATCTTGTACGAAAGGGACGTAGGCCGTTATTATTTACTCTGGGCGCGTGACAGTGTTTAGAGGCCGATGTGCGCGGTCCATCTGGAGCAAGCACACGCAAGCCTGAAGACGGCAGAAAGTGCAGAGAGGAGAGAGAGAGAGCGGAGGCTGCCAGTCAGAGAATAATCTGTTACATTTGTGTGCGTACGTCCATGAGACCTGTAAGTCCTATTATTTATGTTGCTAGTTCATTATCCTTTGTTTTTACAAGTTGATAATTATAGCCACTTAGCTTGGGGCTACTTGCCAACTTCACAGGATATGATTGTTAATTGGTCAGCTAGAAATGGATGTGTAGCTACATATTTGTTCTGTATTTAAGTTAGTGAGTGTGCTGTTTATACTAATTAGTTCCACTGTATATAATCTATAGAAAGCTGTGTGTTTATTACAACTATTAAGGTGCACATGCCAATATATGTTTGTGTATTTAATGTGGGCATGATAATAGGTTTTCCTTTTTTTGGTTAGAACCACTCACACAAAGCTATGCCCATGTTCTGTACTGTTGCTTGAGTTTATTAAACAGTCAAACTAAGAAGAGTTGTCAGAATCTGTGTTTTGGCAGACACACCTGGGGCAAAGCTAGAGATCAGGATCCGGGAACAACCATTATACAGTCCTTTATTACAACCCTCAGTAACACCATCTCTACACCTCTGCCTGAAAAACAACTACCTAGTAATAATAGATTATTACTGACGGTTCCTCAAGGTGCTGCCATCCATCACAAGTGCTCAAGTCATTCAGGGAATTAAAGCAAACGTTGCAAGGTTTGAGATCCCAGATGAGGTGGTGAGTGACAATGGTCCTCAATTCTCCAGTGCAGAATTCCAGGAGCTGAAAAAACAGCTAGACTTCAAGCACATCGTGTCTAGCCCTCTCCATCCTCAAGGAAATGGTCATCCGGAGAGAGCAGTACAGACTGCGAAGAGAGTCCTCTGACAAGGAGACCCAGTCATAGCCCTCATGTGCTACAGATCAACTCCCTGAGCCACCAGAGGAGTCAGTCCAGCAGAACTGTTAATGGGGAGAATGATCGGAACAACACTCCCCACATTAGAGAAAAATCTTTGACCTAAATGGCCCAACAGAAAGACTGTTGAACAGAAAGATGCTGGTGAGAAGGCAAAACAAGCTTTCTACGATAATTGCAAACATGGACCCAGACCTCTTCCACCACTATGACCTGGAGACACAGTCCTGCCCAAGTTGGATCAGGAAAAGGCCTGGGTGACACCAGCAGTCGTTTGAAAAGTGGGTGTGACTCCAAGTACATCATCAACACACCGCTAGGAGCAGTGTTATGACGGAACCGCCGCCATCTTCAGGCAAATCTGTCTTCACAACCTGCCCAGGATGCCCTACTTTCATCAGCTGAGAGTACAGGAGTGATTTCCCAGCCAGCAAATGTTATCACTCCAGAGCCTTCTTCTTCTAGTCGGAAGGAAGTCAAAACATTCACACACACCCCTGCACAGACATCAGGACAGTATCGAACCAGAGCTGGACGACTGTCAACAGGCTAGTCCTGTTGACAGACACTGATGTGTCGACCATATGGCCTTTGGGGGGATTGGGGAAACAGAAGGACTCAACTATTTTCGGAAAAAAAAGAGAGAGAAAGAAAGTTATTCATTTACTGATGATAACATTAAAGGGGGAGATGTCATATGTAGTTTATGCAATGGAACTAAGGCTGAAACAATTACTGGAATAACTATACTCGATTACAAAAATGCATCGAGGCAAAATCTCTGCCTTGATGATATGTTTCATTCCTTTCTTGCGCGTTATGCGGCCTGTTCAGCACAGGGATCATTGTTCCACACGGGTCGTTTTGCAGATGCACCCCACTACATCAGGAAAAGGCGGAGGATCATTTCACACTTAAAAAAGAAGCCAAAATGGTGCAATGTGTCCACTGTTAAATAGAACTGTTCTACCACAACAGCACATCAATGATTCAGCGTCTGAGCTGAAAGCAGCCCGTTGTTAACACCGCTTCACCGAGTTATGCTGTTCAGGTTTAAGGAGGGCGGTTGCCGTAGTGACAGATAAACAGTAGGAGAATGTGTAACGTTAGCTGTCCTCGTGAATGTCTCTAGGTTTAGTTTTTCATGAATGTTTAACATAATGTTACCTAGTCTTTATAGTTTTGTTTGAGGAAATGTGTCAGTGGCGTTTTGTACGTTGCTTGTTGTTACGGCAAACAGGAAGAGAGCGACTCGCTCTTCCTGATAATATCTATCTCTAATTCATTTTCTTAATTAATTTGTCTTTAAACCTGTTTGAGTAAACACGTGTGTTTATGATATTCCTAAGTGTCATGTGGGACAAGGGGGGAGTGTTTCTGTGGTAAACTCCCATGAGAAACAGCCACAGGCGCACACACACTCACCACACACGCGCGCGCACACGCAAACGCAAACGCAAACCTACACGCATACGCACACACACCCCTGTTGGGTTACTACACCAAATAGACCTACCCCAGACGCAATACATTTTTTTGCTAATTAAGGCAAATTATAATAAATTTTGACACAAAATTATAATTTCTTTTTATCCAATTACTCGATTAATCGGTAGAATAGTCGATTACAAAAATATTCGATAGCTGCAGCCCTAAATGGAACTAATGTTGCCACAGCAACTGGAACATTGTAATGCAGAGCAGTTAATGTATTGTTGCCTGGGTGACAACGGAAGACGTTTTTCTGATGCAGTTTGTTTAGATGTTGATGCTGTCATTAAAAGGATCAAGCTGACCATCAATCATTTTACATTACATCACAACGTAAAGTAATTTAATTAATTACTTTTTTCCTTGAGTAAGAAGTAAAGTAATATTACTGTGAAATGAGTAAATTATTACATATTTTGAGTAACGAGACTAACACTGATTATCATAGACCAGGGCACAAACCTTTAGTCACTCTCATCAACACACAGTCCAATGCAGTGCAAATTCATAATCCATCCACATGCATGTAACAATTTGTAAAGCAACAAATCTCAAAGATGAGATAAGATATGTTACAGATCAAAAATATGTCAGATAAATAAAGACCGACACATTATTGAAATCCCATGGCTTTGTTTTTTTTTTTTTCCCATGGCTTTGTTTTGTGGTAAATCCAAACTTACTTACAAAAATTGAAACTTTGTATCATTTATTGTAAACGACCTCCCCTCCCGATTGCAGTACCTTCACAGCCCATCTGGGAGCCGCAGCCCACACTTTTGGAATCATTAGTCATTGACTAAAACTGTGCCCCCAGTTTCTTTACAACAGACATGCAGATGATGAGCCAAGTGATGAGAAGAGTATTTCTAGCAGACCAGATTATTCCATTCTTACCTTCAGTCCAATGGCTTGGTGTGCAGCCAGGGTTACAGCAATAGAGCCGTCCAATGAGATGATCTCTGCCAGTCGCGCATACATGGTGTTGGACAATCCAAGTCCCCCTGGGATGAAAAAAAAGAAAAGAAAAGAAAATGTTACTATCTTCAATGGTCGTCTGCCTTAACAATCAATAATTGATTAATCATTAATCGTTTACGACGTCAGTAGATTGGCAGCTTGTGATGTTGCATGAAGCCTTCATATGCTCCATTTGTCTGTTGATCCGCCATTGTGAGTCAGCAGTAATGACAATCTCCATTCCAATGAAGTTGCGATGTTGTGTAAAACGTAAAATAAAAACAGAATACGATTTGCAAATTTCTTCAACCTATATTCAGTTGAATACACTACAGAGACAAGATAATGTTCAAACTGGTAAACCTTATTGTTGTTTTTGCAAACATTCATTGAAATAAGGACAGGGGCATTTTTACCATTGTGTTTCATCGCCTTTCCTTTTAACAACACTCAATAAGCATTTGGGAACTGAGGACACTAATTGTTGCAGCTCTGTAGGTGTAATTCTTTCCCATTCTTGTTTGATGTACGACATCAGTTGCACAGCAGTCCGGTGTTTCTTCCTTGCTGTATTTTGCACTTCATAATGCGCCACAAATTTCACCAGTCTACTACCTGCACTATTTTACTACAAAGCCACGCTGTTGTAACACGTGCAGAATGTGGCTTGGCATGTCTTGCTGAAATAAGCAGGGACGTCCCATATGTTGCTCCAAAACCTTTCAGAATTAATGCTGCATTTACAAATGTGCAAGTTACCCATGATGCCATGGGCACTAACACACCCTCTGACCATCACAGATGCTGATAACAATCTGGATGGTCCTTTTTCCTCTTTGGCCCAGAGGACACAACGTCTATGATTCCAAAAACAATTTTCCACTTTGCGTCAGTCCATCTCAGATGAGCTCGGCCCAGAGAAGCCGGCGGCATTTCTGGGTGTTGTTGATATATGGCTTTAACTTTGCATGGTAGAGTTTTAACTTGCACTTGTAGATGTAGTAACAAACTGTGTTAACTGACAATGGTTTTGGGCCTTGATACTTACGTGCAGAGATTTCTCCAGACTTCTGAATGTTTTGATGATATTATGGACTGTAGATGATGAAATCCCCAAATATCTTACATTGAGAAAGGTTGTTCTTAAACTGTTGGCCTATTTGCTCACAGTTGTTAACAAAGTGGTGAACCTTGCCCCATCCTTGCTTGTGAATGACTGAGTCTTTCGGGGATGCTCCTTTTATACCCGATCATGACACTCACCTGTTTCCAATGAACCTGTTCACCTGTGGAATGTTCCAAACAGGTGTTTTTTGGAGCAACTTTCACAGTCTTGTGTTTCCCCTGTCCCAGCTTTATTGGAACGTTTTCCCTCGATCAAGTTAAAAATTAGTGAATATTTCCAAAAAACAATCAAGTTCATCAGTTTGAACATTAAATATCTTGTCTTTGTAGGGTATCCAAATGAATATAGGTTGAAAAGGATTTGCAAATAATTGTATTCTGTTTTTATTTACGTTTTACACAACATCCCAACTTCATTGGAATTGGGGTGAAATGTACCTGCGCCTGTCAGACACATAAGAGTGAGCCTGAATCTGAATTCAGACTTGAACGTTCACTTCATTACACTTTTACTTGTCAGAAGTTGACCAAGGTTTGATGAATGGTAATACACAGGCATACACATGGGAGGATGTTTTTAATACATTTTTACTCATGAAATTAAATTAAGAACCCCAGTCTAACACAGGAACTTGAAGTGCATTTGCAGAAACCCTTCAACAGGGTTTTTCCTGCCTTATAAATTTTGAGATGGCCGCCTCGCTGAAATTGTAGTATATATAGTAAACAAATATAAACAAGTAAAAGTAAAACTGTCCCGTTTCCCCATTATACAATGTTTTTAAAATCTAGCGGCTGAAATCAGTGGAAAGCTTAGTGATGGTGACGTCAGTCATGCAACAGTGTAGTAACGTTAGTCCGTTAAACGTTAGCTTTTTACTTCTGCCGATCACATTTAAGCTTCAAACATAATATAAAAAGGTATTCAAATTTGAAGACTGACTGAACAAAACGTGAAAGTATCATAAACGTGAGTCATTTCTGACATAATCCGTGTTGGATTATGCAAACCAGCAGAATGCTAAACTTCCATGTTTCGACGTCAGCCCTGGAACACTTAGTGCTCACAAATAATAAGGGTGGAAATAATAATGATAATAATAATAATAATAATAATAATAATAATAATAATAATAATAATAATAATAACAACAACAATAATAATGTAAACAGTGAGTGATATTTTGTAGGGAACTGTTTTGGTTCTTGGGCTGAGGGTGAAGGTGGACGTGGTCTTGTGCACATAAAGTTGTTCAGTATTCAGTGAAAATTTTTGCTCCCCTGCCCGCCTCAGCCCAAATTTTGGCCAGAAAAAAACCCTGCTTCAACATATTTATATAACATAATTTATATAAGTAAGTCTTATTTAACAACTTACAAGTTAGGTAATTGTTCCTGGAAATGTTTGGATCACATCAGGTGTGCCGCGCAAAAGCGCTATCTTAAAAATAGCCTGCATATTAAGTTTGCAGATGGAGTATATAGCTATGTCCATGGAAAATTACGTTTTTCAGCAGATATCTTAGTTGTAACAAGACTGAAATAGCAAGACAGTTTTGTGTTTCTGTGTGGTATTTATTCAGTTTGAGAAACCCCTCGATCTCTACAAAGCTAATGTTATAGCTTTGGCTAGCTGACTCAACAAGGACTAGAAATCCTGTCTGCTATTTTTTTTTGTTTTGAGAGTGAATTGCCCCATTTTGATTATATGTTGTATTTTGTAAGTAACAGATATATAATTATGTATGTATGTATTTATATATATATATATATATATATATATATATATAAAAATACTTAATTGCAATATCACAGTAGAGGGTGTGCTTTACAGTCATTGCTGGTACTTCAGTGATGCCTATAGATGCTATTGCCTAAAGGAATACTTCACCAGTGGAAACAATCTGTATTGAAAGTGGCTCATAAATGTAGTCACAATGTAACATACATTTCTGGTAGTTACATGGGTGCACATTTTTAGGAACAGCTTATTTACTCTAATGTTTTAATTTGTTTCAGGCTCCATGTGTCAGTCATCTTACCATACTCCTCAGGAACCATGATTCCAAACAGCCCGAGCTCCTTCAACCCATTCAAAGTCTCTGGAGGAATTTTGGCTTCTCGGTCAATCTTTGCTGAGTCGACTGAAATCACATTATCAATTCATCAAATTACTCAGAGCTAACAAACCTTAAGATCATCATTCAAGTATAAAGATGTGTGCTGCAGGTTGCTAATGGTATTTATGGTTTAATTCAACTCCTCTCTCACCTTCCTCGTTGAAGAATCTCTCCACGGGTGCAACAAGCTGGTTGATCTCATCCACTTCTTCATTTCCAATTTCTGGATAAGGGAAGACCTCAGCCTGAAGGACAAACACACTGTTTTCAAAATCAAATCACCAACTCCTCACAGAGAAAACAAATAAGTGTCTGCTTCTGCATTCAGATGCCACAGCTGCATGCAGATTCCAGTGCAATCAGTGAAAAACATGTCAGATGAGAGAAAATTTGGCTTGATTTTCACTTAATTTTGCTGACAGAAATTATGGTCACCAACGCCTCATCCAAATCACATTTTAGCATCTTTAACATGATCTCTTAAACGGAGAATGACCCACTCTTCCACTGAGTCACAACTGCCCCTAACCTGTTTAAGGCCTGGTACAAAAAACATTCTAGTCTGTATGTTTAGGTCATATTTCCATAACAACACTGAAGGGGGAGATTTTTTTTGCACCAGGCTAGTTTTTATTTCAGGTGGAAATTAGGTGGGATCATAGACTGACAAGATGGTGATGTAGACAAGGACGATTGGATCAAGTTGAGAGAACAGACAGGATATGCTATGTCCATTTTTTATAAAGTCTATGGTAAAACCACACCTTTTCTGTTGCTTGCAGACAGAGATATGGACATGAGACTTGGTGATTTGGACTTGAGTTGAATCAAGTCACTGTTTTGATGACCTGCAACTTCACTTGACAGAAAATCAATTACTTGAGACTTGACTTGGAAGTTAAAGACTCATGACTTGACTTGCAAAATGATGACTCTAATGAATTGTCTGTGTTCATTTTACGTTTGAGGTTTAACATTAAAAATGTTCAACATTGTCAATGTCATTAAAAGTGTGGGTGTAACGTGAGGGCTGTTAGTTAACATTAGCTAGATACAATCTTTCCTCTCACAACTCTGTAGCTGGGGCCGTATTTACAAAACATTTTATCTTAGCTCTGAGAGTTCTCTAAGAAGTACTTAAAGTTCCTAGTTCAGAGTAATTTCTTCAAACCTATTCCCAAAGCCTCTGAGACCAACTTTTCCTAAGGAGTGGGAGGGACTCCTGAACTAAGACTAGAGGGCGGGGTTGACCTGGTTGCTTTGGATGACATCATGTCCATCCCTTCTATGCCCACAGTGATTGGCTGAGAGGGAATGAGTCCCTAAGAGTGAATTTACGATAGAAACACTTTGGGAAATAGCCTGTTATGTGAAAATAAAGATTTATAAATGTAAAATATAACGTGATTTAATATGAAACCAATAGTATACTTATTTGTCAAGTATGTTCAGCTTATTGTCTGCCAGGTGGGCCTACTGACAAGTCTGACAGCTCATTAGACAATCAGCGGATATGTAGGCATATATAAGAAGCATTTGAATTATAGGGCTAGAATATCCATGACTGATATGGACACATCTGTTCTGCCAAAACGGAAGAGAAAACCAAACTTGACCAATGATCATGAAATGAAAAATGAAAAAGTGGATGAAAGGAAAGATGTCATCAAAGGGAGGTTTGGAGTTTGGATCTCTACAAAAACATGAAGCATGGCAAACAGTTTGCATACATGTCAATGCTGCCTCCCCTCTCCTGCAGCTGCATTTTCCCCATGGTAAACAGCGGTGAGTTGTAACAACTTCAATATGTGGTTTTATTGGGTGTTTTTTATTGGTTGGTGATGTGATGGCATCCCTGACCAACTCTACCACGTTCATAATACCATCTCAATTAAGACGATACCTTTTTAAAAGCTCACTATCAGTTAATCCTCGAGAGGACTCCTACGTTTTAATAGATTTAGGAGCTACTTTTAGTACTAAAATGCTTTGTGAATTACACTTATCTTAAAAAGCGCAACCAGAAATTTTACCGGCACACACGGTAAATCAATAATAGATGCAGATATTACCACATTTTTATTGTGCTCTTTTGAAGATGCAACATAGAAGTTAAACCGACAGCACCATCACTGTCATGATACAATATAAAAAAATATACCATACATTCAGAATGTGAATGAAGGGGTGTGGCGAGACATATTGAGTCCACGAGAAGGAGATGCAACGGGATTTTAACACTTAACTATAAAATTTCAATATTTTCTCTACAGGGGGCCTGATTTTAGCAGAGAGCTACATGTGTCTTTGCGTAATACTTGTGTTTGCATAGTACTTGTGTTTGCCAAAGTGTAGCCTACGGTACTCAGGGTTGTAAAGTATAACACCCCTAGGA
Source organism: Echiichthys vipera (assembly GCF_963691815.1). NCBI lineage: Eukaryota > Metazoa > Chordata > Actinopteri > Perciformes > Trachinidae > Echiichthys > Echiichthys vipera. The sequence goes on along the minus strand of NC_139825.1, from coordinate 9,041,471 downwards.
GCTCTACTTTAAATACTGAAAAGGTGTGCTGGGATGACCTCCACATTAACAGACCGGCCGGACAGGCTATTAACACAAACAGAGAAACTCAGATTACAACACACGCATGACACCACTGCACGTTTATATAGCACATATTTGATGCTTATATGTTAATGTTCTGAATGTGGACTAGATCCACTCTTTTGTTTGATGACATTGCAGACTGTCAGTATCTCACTGTTTAAAAGTGTTAGAGAGGGGATATATTTTTGATTGAGAAGAACCAAAAAAATAAATGGGTCATTTGTTTTTTGTTGGTTACATCCATTCAGTTGAATATGAATAATTATTATATAATTAATACAAATTAAATTAATTGTCATGCATTTGAACAGGTTGACCTTGACTTGCCTTAACTAATGACTCGACTTGACCTGCCCAAGACAAACTAACTTGGGACTTGTTTGAAACTTGGACTAAATAGTCCCATGTCTGCCAGCAGACCCGTCGCCTCTAACCACGGCACAGATCACTAGTTGGGGTTAGATTGAGGTTTAAGGTTACAAACACGAATCAACAGGGAAACAATCTTTACAGCTGAATAGAAAGACAGACTACTTACTTTGCATCTAAGTTCTAACGACATAAATATGCACAAGTCAACTCTAAGTTACGTTACCTTGTTCACCTGACCAAGGAACAAATCCTTGGCATAAGCGAGGTTTCTTGAGTGCGTTTTAATGTACATCCGCTGCTGCAGATGTAACACTTTTTTCCCGCCATGCCTCACTTTACAGGCGAGCAGCCGCTGTCCGACTTGAATAGACGAGACGACACATCTGTTTAAAGTCATCATTCTTCTGGCAGATACCTCTACTTCATGTAGTCCAAGATACAACAATCCGTTTCACACAAGCAAAACACCTTTCACCCGTTTCTGTCTCATGCTGATGACGTAAACAACTGGTGCTCTTCAAAGACCGTCGTAAACGCAAACGATTTCATATGAGATGAGATGACATGAGATGTTGTAGCAACACAGTTAAAGATTTAAAGACACGAAATATATTCCAGTCCGGTATACATACAAATCACAAATCCGAGTCCGTTCATCTCATGTAGTCATATGATCGCCTTGTTATAATATTGTTACAATGTTGTTGTGGTTGTTGTTATAATATTTCGGACAGCACCTGAACACAGCATAATGGACACCACTTGGTGGCGCAATGCACAAGTGTACCATTAAGCAGTAGAGGCAAAATACATAAGCTTGGACCTCAGTTTCAAAACAACAAAAAGACAATGCTGTAAAAATAAAAAATATCAGACAAACCATAAATCAGAATGACTCACGCAGCCAATCGGAATCCATTATATAAGTTCTTGCCCTCTGGTTCCTGCCTCAGACAAACATTAGCAAAAAATAACAGATATAAATTCTCTTTTATAGCCTCTGCCATTTCACTGCTCAACTCTGTAGAGTACAGGTAGAATGAGTACGTCTCCAACCGTGTCTGTTTCTCCATCCCTTTTCTTGTTCTTTTTTTTCATTAATTTGTTAGTTTCACAATTCATATGTGTTGTTATGTGTGGGTATATATGTTTTTTATATTGTGTCTTCCCTTGTGTTGTTGTTTTGCTTTTTTATTGCTACTGCAGCACAGCCAATTTTTCCTTGGGGATCATAAAAGGGTCTTGAACAAAATAACCCAAAACCAATATTGTCTGCAGTGACACTCATTTCCAGAAGCACAAGAAGGCCTTTAGTCAAATGACATACAAGCAGCATTCTGACCATATAAATAGAATAAGAGTAGAAGGAACATTGAATTGTTTGTTGGTCATTTGAAATTCCATGTGTTGTTAGCTGTTATGGTGACAACACACATCAGTGGGGCCGAAAAGTATGTCACACTGACTAACCTACTCTGAGAACCCTGTTTTGGCCAATCATATACTGAATAGAATTTTGTGACATAGGCTACCAACAGAAACATGAAGCTCTCTCGATTGCTCTCTAGCAGCAAAGCAGTGGACATAGTGCACAAAAGACTCCTCTCCATGCTTCATATGGAAGCTTCCTATGTTCCCCGCTTTGTATGTGAAACATAGGACCCTTTTTTACGAAAAAGGTCGGATGTTCTATATTCCCCGGTCTGTTATTTTTTCCACAATCAGTGCTGAGTCCCACGGCAGATAGGCCTGTGTAGACCCTAACACTACTCCCTAACTATAACCCCTAACCCTAACAAAATGCTGAATTAAATCAGCCAAGATAATAATCCAAGCCAAAAAATAATGGTTTGTGTGTTGATACCTCTTTCATGTTAAATGTTTTTTATGAGAACCCTCACAATTGCCTAATTTTGTGCATTTATTCTGTTACAAAACCATTCTTTTGTTTATTATCTTAATCAAACATTTTATTGCACAAATTAACAACAAAACACAAATTAACAACAAAACTGCAAATAATGCAAATAATCTTAGACAGACAGACAGACAGACAGACAAAGAGGGAGGTGCTCCTTCACATAATGGTATGATCCTGTATCCTCACATCTGATTGGCCGCAATGCTGACCAATCAAAACAAAGGTCTCCCATGAACAGAGCTCAGGCTGAGCACTGAGGTAAGCAGCGAAAGGAAAAAAACTGGGAGCCGGCTCTTCTGATTCAATACAAAGCATCGACGCATCTTTTGCGCATGACACATCACCAAAAGGGATGACCCCCTTCAGACTACTGCTCTGTTATGGGTGAACCATGCTGAAAGACAAAGTGGAGATTCTGACAATTCCTTACATCTTATTATAATTATTTATTATATATTTATTATTATAAATATGTTATAAGCTGGCATTCTGTAACAAAGCTAAGAAGAGCTAACATATGGGCCTAGTCGTGTTTATGATAGCCTATTACTAAAATATTATCTCACCAATAACAGCTCTAGTTAACTCTAGCTATTTTATGTGTTCCCCTAACATGTATATCATATTTATATGATCCTAAAAATCATTAAACCTACATTTCAGAAACCAGTGGCAGACAAAAGAAAGGCAACAAGTAGACAGGAGGAGAAGCAAGGACAACCACAGCTACGACTGTTGGTTCTCATTGTGGTTGTATATTATAGGCTACACCCACAGACTACATGAAGTTAATGTCAGACGTATGATGAATGTAAACAGAGCATCTTGTCCAAATCTGTTCAATCTTAGAACCCATCGACTATCTGTCTGAAGACAGCTTAGCCTCTGGGGCCAACAGCTAATATTTCAGGCCTAAGTAGGATGGTGAAAGGTGTCAATGTGTCTCAGGGTTATTTGAAGACATTAAAATGTTGAAATTACTTATCTTCTTTAACTTTTCGGTTTACAATGAGTATCATAATATAAGGTGTCCCATTTTGCCAAAAGCGTCTGCAAAAATAAGGTTGTCTCAGGGCATATTGTATTCCTTCTGTATATTGTAGTAAGGAGGTTAATGTTCATAGAATTGTATGAAGTTACGAGCTAAGGTTTAGGGATGATTCAGTAAATTGTTACAGAATGCACATTTTCCGAAAGTCCACTTCAACAACACAAACACTATCACTAAATGTATATGCAAAGCATTCTTTGAAAGCAGATGAAGTCTTTTGCTCAGTCCCTCCCATCGGCATGATGACGTCATTCTGCTGACAGTGAGGATGTGGCCCTTGAGCTATTTTTAGCTCCCACCTCAAGGGCCGGACAGACAAATTGTCACTCAGACCACCTGCCACAGTCAGGCATTCATCCAGGCACTGTGATTGCTCAACATTGAGAATAAAAGGAGTGTATTGCTGTTTTGACTTTCATTAGAAACTTCCTGAGCTTTTTTATGTAGGTTTCTACATAACTAGATAACTAGAGGAGTTAAACACAAACACACTTGTATCAATTTTGGACAAGGCTGGAGCTACTAAGGACAAACATCACAGTCATTTCCTCAGTATTGTTTTGGGGAATGTGGGGATATTAAAAGAGTAGTGTGAAGGATTCGGCAGTGAAGTTGCAGATTACAAAAAACTGCATACCCCTTTTTGTACCCATCCCCTTCCAAGTGTGAAACTACAGTGGCCTAATGTAAAAAAACAACAAATGTGGAAGTGCCTCTGTATAGCCAGTGTTTGGTTGGTCCATTCTGAGCTACTGTACAAGCAACATGACGGACTCTGTGGAAGAGGACCTACTCCCTGGATAGCTATGAAGGGCTCATTCTAAGCTAACTAAAACACATTGATTCTGGCGATGATCAATTATGAAAACATAACTATGAATGTTATATTGGATTTCTTATAATATATCATACATGATGCTTCTTTAAAGCTTATTTAAAGGGTAATTTTACACACAAAATAGAAAAAAGTGTGAGTGGGCAGATTCTAAGGTCTGGACCCAGACAAAAGGTTTCATACATCACATACATAAGGAACCAATCCCATCAACTTGTGGCTGAGGCAAGTAACAATGGTAGCAGTAGTGTGCGGATTTTGAGACCAGATCCAGAATTTCTTCTTGAGGGAGAAGAGTAGCTGTGTTTCCAACCCCTTTTCACAATAGGTTTACATACTTTAAACGTGTCTGGAGGAGGATTTTAAAAAAAAGAAAAAATAAATATTTTGTATGTGTGCAGTTGGGTTTCTAGGACCACTTTCAGATAAAAATCCTGCTTTTAGAGCATACATTGACATTTTATGTTTTTGCAAACCACACATCTGTTGAATATTATACAGACACTTTTTGATGCTCTAAGGTCGCAGTTTTAAACAGGATTAACGTTGTAAATTCAAACAAAAACCATTAACGTTACTGAGGAAGACGTACATATGGTTAGGTTTAGGAAAGGATTGTAGTTTGGGTTAAAATATGTCATTAAGTTTCACTTTCACATGGAACGGGACATGAATGGTACACAAACTGTAGTCTCCTGGGTGAATATCTGGTGTGTGTTTGACCCAACCATTCACCCTGACCATCTCCCTAATCAGAGTTTGAGTCTTGTTATACTACCTCACTTGGCTTCTGGAGCACTTGTGAATGTATAATATTGACTATGATTTTGCATTTTACATCAGAGTCAGTTGAAAGCCTGGTATGTTGTATACAGACCTAAAAAGGTTCCAAAAAGTTAAATATCAACATTTCTTTGGTTTGCAAAAATGTTAATGCCAACATTTTTTATGGAGACCAGATTGCCATCAATGTGGTCCTAATGGACTTTAGGACCACTTACCTTTTTTAGGTAGAAATTGTGGTCCAACCAACCACTTCTACGAAGTAAGGTTCTGTGCAGTCTTACGACTCTAGCACCACATTTGGTAAAACAAAAACAAAAATACAGGAAAATATTGTGTGACAGAAATTACAATTTACATGTTTTGGGCTTTAAAACACAAGAGAAAACACATTCTTTATTATCTGACCATGCAGCATGTTCAACTCTGGGAACACAGACAGGTACACTATGGGTTAGCATGGGTTAAGCATGAGGCTGCTTTTTGCCTATTCTGGGAAATTAATGACTAAACCCTGTGATATGAAATGATGTGAGTGCACACAAGAGACACTATTGTCTTACATGTGCAACACAACTTGGTTTGCCCTATATATCCTGTTCTCTAAGACAAAGTATGACCAATTGTTATTGTTTGCATGCATGCTGTTGAAATCTTGTGATGACAAGTCTGAAAAAAGGCTTTGTTTTCATCTATAGAGACGTCACCCAGCTGAACGCTGACTTGTGTTTTCATACGGTGTATTCATACTGCCCTCAGCTCTGGGTCTGTCTCTCTTCCAGCCTTTAGAGAGCACATTCCTTTTCCTGCAGGAAAAAAATACTTTGAGAAAATTGAACCTTTGTCTGCTTTAAACTTTGTTGACCAACTTTTCCAATAACATGTTTTTGTAAAAATACCTAGTCATTCAAGAGAGACCAGAAATTGCATTATTTGACAAAGTAGAAACATTCAGCTCAGGTTTTACAATATATTGTTTTATTTTGTGTTCTCAACATCATCACAGTACTAGTTTTACATCAATAGGGGTTTGTCTACTTAGAAACAGGATGTATAATAAAATAAGAGCACTCCTCCCTTCCCTTTGACTTCAAAAGTGGGCTGTGAGTGTGAGATAACACGAGCGTCTCAGGAAATAAGTCAGAAGCCGTGTCAACTGTGTAACAGCTGTCTGTTCATTTACAGATCCTATGATAATTCAGTCTTGTCAGAGGCAGAGAGGAGCAGTAGATGATTATGTAAATATCAGAGAGGAGCAGGAATGCACCTTCAATGTAACTGCAGACATTGAGCAGTAGTAGTAGTAATAATAGTTATAATTATAATTATTTACAGGCTATTTACATAGGTTTTCTCATTCTTACTACCCACCCACCCTTCAAATGTTTCCTCCCTTTCAGAGCCTCTTCGTCAAGTTGCATTAGATTCCCCCATATGGATTTGCAATTTCCACATGCAGTAATACTGCCATGTCATTAAACTGTACAGTGGAAATAGAGGCAAAATGCATGCCGGAATAGAATGACTCAACTTTAAATGAAAAAACACACTAGGCCAGAAATCATCTACATGTAAACAAGCATCAATCAGAGAAATCAAAGCTACTATGGGAGTTTAGGTGCTACTTAAACACGCTGCTCAATAGAACACTTAAAAAAAGAAACAGAAAAGAAAAAGACACGGTAGGCATCAATGGCATGCAACAAAGCACCTCACGGGGAATCTGAACAGGGTTAGGATTGATCAGTTTTCTGAAGGAACTAGTGGGTTGTGACTGAAAACATTCTAATTCAACCAAAATTCTGGGAACCGCCAATATTTAACATAGCTGGGTTTATTATTCCATAATATCTAGTTGGTAATAATACTGGTCTGAAGACAGAATAAGGATTAAATGCTGTTATTGCTGTTTATTTGACAGATCAGTGTCAGATATTAGATTTAAGATGAATAAATAAGTATTTAAAGGTAGTATGCAGCAATTTTGGGTTAGTGTTGATGAACACACAGCACTCAAAAATGGCCCCTCCTCCTCCGGCTCACAGACCCAGAGAGGGGCAGATGTTTATCTGTGCGCTTTATATTTACCACCTTCAAGCTCCCCATATTACTCAGAGGATTATCTCCATGAAATTCAGAAAGAAATTCTTAACTTCCAGTCACTCGGCTCTACATTGTTATTTGGAGACTTCAATGCCAGAATTGGCAGAGAAATTGATTTTATTGATACATATGGCAATGATCATTTTGATGCACTTTACCAACCCTTTGTTACAACACATAGGCATAGCTATAGCCCTGGGATTATTATTATTATTATTATTATACATTGCTAATAGTAGAACATGACCTGGGCAGGTTTTCCTACTGCTCTATATTGGGAAATAGTGTCATTGATTATGCAATCACAGATATCTGTCCAGAAAATATAAATACATTCACAGTCTTGCCACAACCTTCCATATCACACTCTTTCTGAAAAAAACCCATACATGCCCCGATGACAACCTGTTACCTCTCACTGAAAAGTCTCACTGACTACACCAATTCATTTCGCAAAACTACTGTGCACACTATGCTTGATTTTGAGTTTTTTAGTTTTCTCTACAATCAATACCTGCTAAACAAAGATAGCATAAATTTGGCCACTAAAGATTTGAATCAGATATTTATGAAATTAGCAAAATAGTCTAAAATGATAAGATCAAATGCCAAATGAAATAAAAAAGCAAGCCAAAGAACAACGATTAGACAATGAATGTTTCCTCCTCAGAAAGCATCTAAGAAAAACAAGTCAAGAAACAAGAAACATAACGACTAACCTAGGGTTTTCAGGCTAACCCTAACCCTGAAAACCAAGAACTGCACCATGAATACCACATGGCCCTTAAAAAATATAAGAAAATTATCAATCAATAAAAGGCCAAATATACTGAAGACAAATGAATTACAATTAAATAGGCAATAGACTCAAATTCTTTTTGGAACCGATGGAAAAACATAATCCAACCAATAATAAAAATAGAAACATTAAAATTCATAATGGCAATCTATTTCCCAAATTTATATCTAAATCCAGAAAGTGGTGGTTTAAACACACAGCAGATATCCACAATGCAACAATGCAATAAAATACAACCAAAATGCTTTGGATGGTCTAATTATGATTGAGGAACTACAAGAAAAACTTGCAAATCTTAAAAATGGAAAGGCTTGTGGCATTGACAGTATCAGGACAGAAATGTTGAAACACAGTAGCAATAAACTTAAACTGGCCATACTCGACTTTAATAACAATGTGTCCCTGACACTTTTTAATATATATATTGACGAAATGGCAAAACTACTTGGTTATATGCAGATGACCTCTTACTTTTATCACAAACAGAACAAGGAATGCAAGGATATCTGGACATGATTATTGTGTAAATTGGGCAATCAAAGTAAACCTAGATAAAACCCAAATTGTAATATTTCAAAAGAAAGCAAGATCACAATCTAAAAAGTATCAATTCACTTTGGGAGAGACACTGAGTCACACAATGGAATACACCTAACCTGCCCTAACCATCACTGCTTCGGGATGTTTTATTAAAGCTGTGAGTTCACTGGCAGATAAAGCCCGTAGAGCATATTACAGCATACAAAAAGTCCTATTCAAATTAAATCCCCCAATCAAGATCTGACTTAAAATGTTATTATTATTATTGAACCAATCCTCCTAAATCGAAGTGAAGTTTGGGGTGCGTTAATTAAACAAGAGCACTGGGACTCAAACCTTGTTGAAAAAGTGCATCTTGAATTTTGTAAAAAAAATTTGTAAAAAAGAGTCCCCAGAAACTGCGCAAACCACTGCTGCAGAGCAGAGCTCGCCCAGTTTCCCCTCTTAATTAAGATCAAAACCATAAAATTTTGGAACCACTTGATAGAGTCTGATTTAGACTCATACCAGCACAGGGCACACTTGGAGCAGCAGGGCTTTCTGAACCCAGAAAATAATACCTGGAACAGGATAAATGAGGAAATCAGATCAAGAAATCAAAATGACACGACAGATAAAACAAATTGACAAAGATAATGAAAAAAAAATATTGCAAACAGTGGAAAACAGAAACTCAAACAATCAATAAATTTGCATGTTATAATTTACGGGACAGAGAATTTCAATTGGCCCAATATTTAACCCAAATCCAATCCCAAATTCAATCACATGAAGATAGGCTATTAGTTTGACCTGCTCCACAACAGCAGCGCTTGGCAGTGCAGCGTTTACCTGCAGGATTAGCTGGTGGTGCAGGCAATGGGTACCAAAAAGTGCTCAGTATCCCCTAAAAAGGCAAACCCTTACAAAGTACAGACTCAGTGACCATAAACCTAAAAATAAACCATATAAAACATAAAAGAGAATGACTAAAAATAGCAAAAATAATTTGTGTCCCCTGAAACAGGAGAAGTAGAGACAGAAACTCACTTTCTCACAAAGTGTTCAAAATACAAAGAAATTAGAGTCAGATTATTTCCTGAATTTACAGAATTCATCAGCTGGCAGGAATATATGTCATTACATGTCACACATCAAGAAATGTTTCAATGTAAGACTGCTTCTTGTTTATGTATGTGTTTATTCTCATGGCCACTTAATTATTATATAAAAGTTTATTATCATGTTATTGTTTATTATTTTACACACACACTCCTACACAGAAAATTGCATGCACACATGCGCACGCACACACACACACACACACACACACACACACACACACACACACACACACACACACACACACACACACACACACACACACACACACACACGCACACACACACACACGCACACACACACACACTCCTTTTTTATTTTATTCTTTATTTCATTATCTATGAAAATAATATTCATTTGTGAAATGTATTGCTGTTTTGTTTCAGTGAATCTGTAAGCTTTGGCAACATAGTCTTTGTGACATTCATGCCAATAAAGCAAAATTTAATTGAATTGAATTGAAGTGAGAGAAAGAGAGAGACAGAGAGCAGCGGTGGTTGAGTTAGCTAGAGAGTGAATGAAGAGAGGGAGTGATGTTAGCGAGAACAAAGCCATAAAAGAGGAATAGAACATTATTCTTTGATTATTTCGCAGCAGTTACATTCTAAATCAGAAATAAAACACATTCACGCCTCCACACAATGGTGTGGGATGGTTACCTTACACAGCAAATGGATTCTTGCAATATCACAAGATCACGCGAAGAATCGTGTGATCACGTCTCACAGAAATCCACCTTGTCAGGTTTCAAGTAATGCATTGTGTTCAGAGCCATGGTGACCAGGCTAATCGGCATCCTGTGAGGAGCTCCAGATAGGTCTGGCTCTGTGAAACCACTGCAGTTACAGACAACACCACAAACTTCAGGTGGGTCATAGAGGGATTACTTTTTTTTTGGGAAAATGCTGCATATTATACTTTTAAGAACACTGATCTACTGGATATCACTTGAAAACAGTTTTGTGCGAACCACTGACAAACAGATGATATATATGAATATAATAGAGTTCCATTCATTATACTCATAGCTTTCTGTCCATTATCACTTTGATTTCTAGATGATCTGTCCAGTACATCTTTCGTCCCACCTGCTACCTTTCCCCTCACAACTGTGATAATGCCCAGCTTTAACTACTGTATGTTGTACACTAAAGATCCAGTAAACTACTGTATATGGATCAGGGAATGATACAGATTTGGTCATCCTCTGGAGTGACACAAATACATAGTTGACTTCAGTTAGCTGTAATTGAAGAAGTCAAAAACTATTCTACCATTACAGTTGACAGTTGTTTAAAAGTAACACTGATATAGTTTTGGAATACACAAGAGTTAAAAAAAATAGCCTTGAAATACACTGTTACATGCAGTTACTTTCTTTGCAATTCTTTATCAATGTGGAAGGTCCAGTCCCTTTAAATCCATGTGGATACTTGCACTTCACTGAAACATTGAGGAAGAAATGACAAAGGACGTTGGGGGAAAAAGACACTGACAGAAGGGAAGTTGCTCTCAGACAAAAGAAACTAAATACATATTGCACATTCAAATAAAAAAAATCCATCTCATAGTCTTTAAGCAGATAAAGACTTATTCTGCCATTGATATCATCTAAGTAGAACAAGTGGTGTGTGTATCACTCTCAACAGAAAATATGCTCCAGCATACCTGCCCCCTGTCTCTGCTCTGCACACACCACAGATACTGTGCATAGGATGGCTGGGAGTTATAACCAGCCACCCCCATTATATGTCAGAAAGAGGATTGATATAAAACAGCCATTTGTGGTGAGTGAAGCATAAAAGTGCTACCACCATCACAGAAGGATCATTTTTGATTTCTGTGCTGTGGCATCCGTGTGGCTCCGAGGAAAATTCAGATGGAGGGAGTAAACAGTGGTGCATGACGTGTTCGTTGCTCAAGAGAAGCACAATGAAACCAAAGAGAGCTGAGAGCTTTCACACCAGGGGAGAAGCTTTAACAATAATGTTGCTGTTTTCCCTGCTACACAGTTTGCACAGACTCCTTCAGCTTCCATGAAAAACCTGATAAACCTCCTCCTCCTCCTGCAGCTTTGAAGAATCCTACCGGGTTGCGGAATAACATATAGAGCATTTCATATTGATTATTGGACTCTAAAAAAGTAGTTACAAAAATAAAATGATGGCGGACAAGCAGCCAGCACTGAAGGGCGGTCAGATGAATCTGTTTGCTCAGCAGCTTGTCGTGGCTGCTTTTTACCAGAGCTGGAGAGACAACCAAAGACGAGTGCAGTGGATGAGACTGTGCAGACTTGCACACCGGCCTGCAACATCTTTAAGAGAGTTCTAACTCAAAGGCAACCATATACAGTAGTATTCCAGCTTACTGAATTGCCTAACTAACAAAAGCTTTGACTGGTTATTTAGCAGTGAAACTATGCTACCTATGTGCCAGTATAATACTGAGTTTTAATTTATGCCTTTTGTTCTGTAATAATTTTAACAAAAACAATTGATATTATTTTACAAAATACTATCCACAGTATACATAAAGCAATTGTTGTGACTGAATAAATGCTTCAATAATTGGCACATTTATCACTGCTAACATAGATATCACAGTGCACTGTGAGCTACCGCTACATTAAATACTCATACAGCTGCTGTACTGCTGAGGATGACTGTCAGTCTATCTGTGTTCGGCAAAACCACCCTCACACTAGATAAAACCTCTTGGATTACTATTCACTTCTGTAAAACACTAGTAAGCAAGATATTTGATCATGTTCCTTTAATTTACTGAGGAGAAACAGTAGTTGTGGTCTTTGTGCATGCTCTTAAGTTGATTTATGCCACTCTTGAGGCAGGCAGACATGACTTGTGACCTGAAATGAAATGAAAGGAGCAACCACAAAAGGAAATGTGTTTATGTTGTCTGGCTTTACATCCCCAGACCAACAATACACAGTGAGTCCATCTTGTCAGCCGAGAGCCTCAGAGTTGAAATCAAAGTTCAGTCAGAGAGCCCCTACAGACCTCAGACCACTGTACTGATGCCACTGTGCTTGGGCTTGGTGCTGCTAGGGGCCTGGGAGGGTGCCGGAGGTGGGCCGTGGTGGTGGGGGCCATGAGCAGGGTGGGAGGAGTGCGCCGAGTGGCTCCCATGGCCGTGCTGTGCATGAGGGTGAGGCGGGTATGCTGGCTGCTGGCTGTGAGAAGGGGGTGGTTGGTACTGGTGCAGAGGTTGCTGCAAGTGGGCCGGCGGGTGGTAGTGGTGCTGGTGATGGTAAGGCGGGGGGTTCTGGGTCATGTGGCAGAACTGGCCGTGGTGAGGGTGCATGGAGGCTGAAGTGTCTGTCTCGGCCCGGGCCGTGTGGTGCAGGTTGGCAGGGTGAGGGGTGTGAGAGATGAGGGTGGGGTGCAGAGGCTGCGGGGTGGGGCTTGGGGACTTCACCCGCCTGGTGCCAAATAAAGATCCAAGCAGTGAAGAGGAGTTGGGCAAGGCCTGGCTGCTGTGGCGGGACAGGCAGTCTCGGCTGGAGGGGGTTCTCCGCCGCATGTGAGGACTGCTAATGATAGACCCCTGTAAGAGAGAGGATCAGATCAGATTACAGAAATACAGCACAAAGTTTACTCTTGCTTGGTGAAGATTCAGATTTCAACATTAATTTAAAGGTTATGTGTGTAACTTTTTACATATATTAATTGTTTTTTCGGGCGAACGGGTTGTAACATAACTTAAAGTATAATTCCGGCGTAAAATCATCTCATGGTAGAGTCGCTAACAGCTGGACGTGGCTAACACTGATTGGGGCAGTATGGTGAAGGCATTAAAATGTCTTTTTTAACCACTAATACTGCTCAAAATAACACCAAACCTCTGCAGTAGCATTTGAAGAGTCCCTACACGATACACGCTCTCTGAGTGTGAGCAACGTGATGCTGACTGCAGTTCACTTAATTGCCACCGATGTCGCTAATAATAAGGGTTTTCTGAAAGTTAACTTTAAGGGCCACACATCCCCAAGTGGTTTGGGCATTTGCAGTGTGCACAACCTTGTTGAATTCTTCCCACAGCAGGACCACCTACATGACCAGCCACAGCTCATCTCAAATCTCACATGATGGCTTGTGTTGCCTTGGGGAAAAGCTTGTCCGTTTCCTTTTCCAGTTCACTGCCTTTGTTTGTCCATCCATGCCAACATCTCATGGTCGACTCTCTTTAAATGGTTTGGAGGCTCAACTGCTTCTAACTCTTCAGACTCTCTCTCTCTCTCTAACTGCTTATGCTGTTGTGAATTCCTGCCGCTATTATATCTGTTTTCCAAGGTAACAGGAGCCTCTTTAATTTTCATATGCCCCCACTGGAGATTTATAGAACAATGTGAAGCTGCAGCCTGTAGGTATACAGTACATACACTTGTATGCAGTACAAGTAAAACAAACAAAAAGACATCATAGGATTACTTTTTATTAGGGCACAGTTACACAGAATAACAGATTAAAGAAATCAAAACAAGGGTTATGTTTAAGAAATGAAACAAATCTTTCAGAGCCATGCATGACATGCAAACTAAACTGTTAAAGGGACGGTTTGGATATTTTGAAAAGTGGTTGTATGAGGTACCTATCCATAGTCTGACTGTATTGCGTCCCCAGTATCGATTAGTACTAACATACAGTAGAAGCTAAGAAATGTACTACTGAAAAAATCAATATCATATGCTATATTCAGAATAATTTCAGTGCTTTACATTGCCGATAACCCTTTCCTTTCCACTGATTTAGCATTTCTAGGTGGCTAAAATACCTTTTGCTGCTGTCCCGGTAAACAGCAGTACATTGCAATGCTTCTCTTGGTACTCCTGCCTGCTTCTCTTGCTAACCTCCATCTGCTGTGGTAACACGCTGACTATTGTTTAGTACCTCATAACCCCACTGCAAAATATCTGAAGGCAAAAACCAAATACAAATTGTAGTCCCTTTGCTACACAAGAAAAAACAAAACAAACAATTTTGATGGTGGAGTACGGAGGATGAGTTGAGGAAGAAGCTGCTCAGTCTGGTGGTATGACAGCTGATACCTCTGTATGTCTTGCCAGATCGGTGAACAGGCTGAAACTGGAATGCGGGTATTGTCTTTTAATATCCTTTGGGCTCTGCACGGGCACCTCACCTCACTGATATCACCAATGACTTACTAGATTCAAAAGACATAGAGTGTTGAGGTATGATGTTCTAGTTTTTTATTTGTTAAAATTGTTACTTAATGTGTTTGACTACACTAATAAGAGCAGTCCAACCCAGCAAAGACTTCATAAACATCTTAAGGATTTATGATATTGTTGGATTATCAGACTGCTTTATATGCTTTCAGTTGTATACTCATGTACTCACTCACTGTCATTCATTGCCCCTGGATTATTTTTCTTATGACATGGGAATCTTTTTTTTAAAGGACCACAAAGACTGTCAAGATGAGGGTAAATATTTTTTATACATCCTGTTTATTACATGTAACTTTTCATAGTACTAGCAATCTGTGAAAATTCTAGAACTGCCAACGGTGGTGAAAAGAGGTTAAATGAAAAACCCAAGTGGATATGGAGTGAAGGTTATTCATTCATCTTTACACTCTGTGTGGGTGCTGGTACAGTGAGTTTCATTTTATATGTTGAATATTGATAAATTAACTAGTCTCAGAAACCAGATGATACAGGGACCAGTGCCAGCTAATCTAAAGACATATTATGCTTTCACCTATTTTCTGTCATATACTGTATGTTACAATGTCAGATGTTCATAATAAATACAGCCAAAGCTTTAGATAATGAGGTAAACATATGTAAAAGTAATCCCTGCTAGCAAAAACCACAGATCTCAGACCATCCTGAACTCTCCGTTTACAACAGTTTTTACTACTCTTGGCTCGAGGGGATGTCAGTCCATGACAGATTTCTTTATATAGTCGTCTGCCCCAGGAACCTTACTGCAGTGTTTACATCAGTGGCTGTAATTGTGAGGCGGAGCCTCAGAATCAAGAACACCTGCGGCTGTGGTTCCCGGTGTCTACAATAGATGGCTTGCCAGTCTACTGTGGTCTCTCTCCATGCCACCAGCTGGAAGCTCGGCCCTAGTCACTTTTTGCTTTTCCTTTTGTTTTGTGTTATGGTTGTGGTTCTGTTCGCATTTATTTCTTACTTTGTAAATAAATTCACATTTATTATTGATCCTCCGTCCTCCGTTTGGTTGTTTTGTTCTGCGGGCCATAACAATTTATAAAGAGAACTGGATACAACGTTGGAGGCGAAGTCCTGTTTATTCCCACGAAAGTTGCTCAGTTGTGCATGAAGCCAAAAAAGATCAAGTCGCATATGAATGATTACCAGGATGATCTGCACTGCTTTCCCATCATGGAGCCCATAGAGCAGGCGCACCACAGGCTTCCCCAGCCGAGTCGTAGCCTACCTAGATGTTCCCCACTTTGTATGTGACCTGTTTTTTATTTTCACAATCAGTGCCAAATTCCACAGCAAATAGGTCTATGTAGACCCTAACACTACCCTCTAACCCTGACCCTAACCGTAACCTCTAACCCTAACAAAATGTTGAATTAAATCACTGGAGGCATAAGCTTATGCTTTGGGTCCTATGGGTAACATAGGGATGACCCCGTTTACAATACATACACTTCTACATTTAGCTACATAAACCTGGTTGCTGATGTTGTTAATTTCTCCCCAATTTAGAATCAGATTCCTGCTGCAACATGTCTGGTTGTGTAAGTTTTGGTTTATAAGCCTTACTTGGTGATTTTCACGGAAGAAAGTGCTGCTATTTTCCGTTAAAGTGCTTACTACATGCTAACGTCCGGGAAAGCTGTAATCGTGGTTCTGTTGTTGTTCATTTCACATCTCTCTCCCTCTGGAACATGCCTGGTTGCGTAGTTTTAGAAGTCATAACATTTTAGAAACAATTTAGAATCATCAACAATTGAGTCAAGCTTACTCGGCTAGCCACATGAAGACAGACTGCCTCCCATCTTGTATTTTTACTGCCGTACACTACTAGCTAAGTGTGACAATAAAAAAGGAAAGGGGTGGAACTTCTAGTGAAGGTCAGGGGTCAATGAAAGGATCAGTGTGAGTCGGTCACATCAAACTGCATGAGCATGCAGGAGCTGAAAGCACAGCCAGGTTCACTTTGAGTGAACCAAAAAGTTCAAACTCTAACCCACTACACAAGACTCAAAAGTGAAAGTCTAACATCAACACAGAGCAACCCTAATGTGAGTCAGGAGTATTATTAGTCGTGTCATGCTGTGTACATCGAGGGTTAACATGTGTCAACCACAGCGGACCATTCCCGTTCAGCCCAATGCATGCACAGGTATGAAGGTGCACACAACAAAAACATCACCAAAACAGGAAACAAAACTCAAAACTACAAAGAAACAAAAAACAGAGACTTGTGTGTTCATGAACAACGTAAAGTCAGAGGACAGCCCAGCATCAGTTGCGTCCTACTTACTTCCATATTGCTGTCTAGTGATCCTGCACTGCTGCGTCTCCCACGCTTGCCTGCCCAGAACATGTAACATGACAGATTAGACACGCCTGGTTAACACGTGAAGGTGCACATATCCCATCTGTCTAGTAGTACGGAAGGGACGCTAGCACCTTAAGGTGACAATAGTGGCTCATGACTAGGAAAGAAAGGGAAGAAGCAAGGCACTGCTACAACTCCACAGCAAGGTTATCTACAGGGATAACCTAATCCCAAAGATTTCTACACAGCAACTTGAGGCAAAGCTGGCAGGAGACCCCCCCCCCCCCTCCAGAAAAGTCTTGCCATATAATGCAACCAAACTCCACGCCTCCAGTTTCTATCTGAGGCATCCTGTGCGTAGTCCTTTTTCAAATTTGGAGTCTCCAAACCCAAGCTGAGATAGAGGGGAACAGGAAGGAGTCCTAACTCAGTTACAGTTCCCTCGTCTTAAAGTCAGTGGGCCTTTTGAATAGGTTTTTGCTTCGGTTCCTTAAATTAGGTCTGAATTAAGATTATCTGACTGAACAAAACATGTAGGTATCATACAGTTTTGCTCACAACAGAGTTTATTTTCTGCAACAACCCAAAATCCAATAAACCAATATAAAAATTCCATTTACTTTTTCTTTGGGTTGGTCTACACAAATACAGTATGTCATCCCTGCAGCTCTCTTATACCCTGATCACATCACTATGACATCATCAGGGTTATTTTCTTAGATGTAACAAAGCTCCTCCAGAGCCACAGAAGACTTTATAAATGTGCTTTGAGTAAACCTCTCTGTAAAATCGGAGTTCCCCTCTAAGGGTCGAGGCAACTGTGCGTCATTTTTATGTGAACAAAAACAGACAATAAATGTTGTTTATATGAACTAACTGATGCACAAACAGCTCCTGAAAAAAATATAGGCCTTCAAATTCCAGATGGGCTCTGCACTGATCACTGCTTTACTAGTCAGTACCCTGTGCTGAGGTCACTGAGTGTGTTTGTTCACAGCAGCTCTGCAGTGTAGAGGCGACTCTCTACACCTTGTCTGAATCAACTACCCAACATGGATTCCTCTTACCGCTAAGACGCTCAAATTGATCACAGTGACATACATAGCACTGCCTCCTCCCCCGCCGGATATGCAGTATTATTAGTTGATAGTAAATTACACCTGGGCCTATTAGCAAACTCTCATCTCTATATCCTTGCTTCACTGGTTTCATGGCTCAGAGGGTGTGTTCACTAAGGGTCTACTCACACTTACCATTCGGACCATGCCTAAGCACGATTCACGGCTATAGTCTAGTTTGTTTGACCAGTGTGAGTACAACTGTTCTGTGTTTAAGTGCAGTACACTTCCCGGCCATGGCACAGTTGAGAGAGGTGGGCTTTAGTAAAGCACGAGTGCACATATACCAGCACGAGCATGCGCACATGTACGAGCACGAGCATTGGCGGCGGTCCTGAGACTATTTATATACAACTGTTCCCCGCATCGAACAAGATGCGGCCGAGGGATTCACGGTGGTCTGATGTGGAGGTGGAGTGTTTAAGGCAGATTTTGTTAGATGAAAATATTCAAAAGCAGTTAGACAAAACAGAAACTCTGAGGGGTGATGATGTAATATATAATGTATGACATAATCAAAACGCAAACGTGCTGTAATGTGAGTGCACGCCGGGCCGCAGGAAAGGAGGGAAAGGGGACAACCATGCTAAAGCACGGCACAGATCATCTGGGCCAAGTGTGAGTAGACCCTAAGACACTCAGTCGCAGTTGCCACGCCACAAATCACAGCTGTACAGGAACGGGAACTCAGCTTCTTCCAAGTTTACCAAATCAATCAACATCCAAAAGGAGTGAACAGTATCATGCCAGCATCCAGCTTGGTATTTACTATACTTTTTCTAGCAGGGGGATGAGACACGAGATAGTATGTTACCATGGCAACCCCTGATTTTACCTGCATCTGAGAGGTCACGTAAGGAGCTGCTGAGGGCGCTCCTCTTCAAACCTTCACCAATGGCGTAGCTGTCATCAAGGCTTGCTCGGCTCAGGTTGCCGTTGCCTGTCTCCTTCTTTAACCCTGAACTCTGGGACATGCTGGGCCTCACCAGCCCCTTCTGCTTTTCTAGCTCAGCTGTGCAAAAGACACATATACAACATTGAAATAATCCAGACTTGTAAACTTATACTTGAACTGACATAAGAATAGTTTGCTTAGAGGATGGATAATTGTTGAGCACAAATATCTAGAGGAAAACATACAACTTTTGCTCACATTCTATCCGGTACTTCTCCATCTCTTGGACTTCAGCAATAGATTCTCGCAAATCGTCTGTAAACTTTTTGCGGTCCTGAGGATTGGGTGCATTGAAGTTGATGAGGACTTTGATGTCAGATCCGGGAATGGCTGAGGTTAGACGAACTCCATTGGGATAATCTAAAGAGTGACGATAGCAACACTTTAACTCAAAATAGACAAACGACCACCTATGCTGGGTGTAGGGTGTCAGGATGCTTCATAGGAAATGTTTGTGTTGTTTGAACATTGAACACTGTCTGAAACCTGCTCCCTCCATAGCTTTCTGATATCAGAATCATCTGCTGTGAATGTTATCTCTCCTTTCACTGGCTGTTATCAGTGGTTCTAAGCCTCATAGATATGAGTTAGATGGTGCCTGCTACACCTGCCAACACCTAGGGAGAAGTCTATTCACACGGTAATGGACACCATTAGGGCGGAGTCCCATTGTGAATTGTGAAAACAAATGTTACTTGTTGAATTAAGGCAACAAAACCACGATCAACAACTATGGTTAAGTTTGGGAAAAATATTGCGGTTTGGGTTGAAATACTAAAGAATGTTACGGGAGAAAGTTAACTTAAAAAGTCACATTTAACTTTTAGTTTCACATAGGACACAAACTCTGCTCTCCTGGGTGAAAGTCGTGTTTGTTTGACCCATGCTACCACCATGACAGTTTTTGGTCTTTTTATACTTCCTACGATTGTCGCGCATAACATTACATCATCTTACAGCACCGTGGTTGAGCATTTGAGAGCGATGTGGAGGGGAATCCAGATTATCATTAAAATAGTTAACCTTCCTATTGTGCCAACTAGGAGGTAGAGTACTGCCTTATATCTGTGGTAGCAATAACAACTGATAACACCCTTTCAATCAATAATCTGATAATGGCAGAATCAGCTGTCAGAAGCTGGTTCCCCCCTGCCTTGGAGTGCAGTCATTCTGAGCAGGCATAAACATTTTGCCTTCAGACTTGTTCCTGTACAAACCAGTTTGCCTGAAGCATACTCACACCTTTAGAAATGGCTTAATCAAGAGTCTCATAGGCACTTACACTGATTCTCAAAGAGCAGCACTTGCATGCCATAAAGTGAGAAGGACTGCCGGAAGCTGTACGTCACAGAGTTCTTCTTCTTTTGGAAAATTTTAGTAACCTGTGAATAAAGAATGGCATATACTGTAGTTTAGACTCTTCCAGTGAATGTCCAAGTGTGTTGTCAGTGTGCTGGAAGAATAATGTCTGCCTTACCACTAGCAGGTCATTAAAGAGGAAGATCTCCCTTTGGTGCACGCCCAACTTTTGTGGTTTGTTGGGGTCTGGCACTTCGAAAAGTCTGCAGTAACAGACCAGTCTCCGGTGGGGTAAGGATAATACCTGCACATACATTAAAGCATCTTTACTGAGTACAAAAATGTACATATAATATAATAGATTCCATTATGTTTGAATCTAGAAAGTCTTTGGTTAATTTCAAAATTTTTCCACTCAACTTGACTTCTATAGACGACAGAAAGAGTAATACTTACACAGCCCAGACCGTGATGTAATGAGCCAATCTAGGGAATGAGACATACATTCAAGAGTCATTTCACAGGGATCAGTGAACACATACGGGAACATTGCAGTTCACGATGCATCACAGAAAAGACATTCCAGGTAATGTTCGACAAGAACAATGGGCCAAATTTAGAATCAGGGAAAGTAGTTTTATGGATCACAGAACAAACATCTACGGGTTCCTCACAATCCATCTTTTAATATTGTATGCTGAGTTTCCATTGTCAAGGTCCGTTGGACTTCTGCTGTTTTGTGTTACCAAAGTGGAGTTAGTTTGATGAAAAGGGCATCAATAGACCGAAAGGAGGGGCGGGGTTTCAAGTGA
This sequence comes from Echiichthys vipera, assembly GCF_963691815.1. Lineage (NCBI taxonomy): Eukaryota > Metazoa > Chordata > Actinopteri > Perciformes > Trachinidae > Echiichthys > Echiichthys vipera. The sequence goes on along the minus strand of NC_139825.1, from coordinate 9,020,187 downwards.
ACACCTTCAACATTATATGATGCGGGGCTGTTTATTTCATTTATTATTACAGAGCACTGTTCTTGGCTGGCTCTGAGCGAATAAGATACATTGGAGATATTCGGCATGAAGGTCTCCAATCACACAGTAAAGAGGATAGGTTCTTGTAAAGAACGCTCATTTCATTTCATTTCATTTCTTTTCGGTTTGAGAAAATGTTGGCCATGAATAAGCCAGTGCTCTTTGTGACAGCTCAGAGGCACATTGGGTAATTTGGTTCTGCATGCTTCTGTTTGATTCGACTCTTGAAAGGAGGGTGAGATAAAAGTGGTCACATTGTATGTGCATCAGCCCAAGGGCAAACTCAAACTTACCGGCTTTTTTCCAACAATGAGTTTTTCCACTTTCTGAACCTGGGACACATGATCTTCATTAGTCTTGAGCTCTCGTTTGCGAATACGCTCATATATCCCTACCAGCATCTCTCGGGGGATGTCTTCCCCATCATCAACTCCTATTAAAGGATGAGAGGAATAAAACAGAGGGAGAAAAAAAAAAGAGGATTAAGTAAGAGATTTATGAGAGTTGATGAACCCCAGAATTTACTTATTTATTGCTGTGTTTTCACATATTTCTCCGAGTACAGACAGAAATATCCTTCAGAACTCTCTGAGGAAAAACACTTCTCATCCGCTCAATATTGTACTTTAATTACTGACACTCCAATAGACAGAGAATTGAGTAAGCCATGCCACAAAGCCCCTGCTAATACCCTCAAAATCTGTTGAGGGCAACTACAAAGCGATTTGCCCAAACAGCAAAGCTTTCTTGGCCATGACTTCTTCCTTCCTTTGAGGCGAGTATTTATCCTTGCTGCTGCACATTTGTGTCTGAAGATAACATTGGTTTTGTGACAGTAAGCTGGACATGGTGCAGGAACAGGGGGACAAGTACCTCGAAGGTTCTTAACAAAGTCCTCCAGCTTCATCTTCCTTTCAGGCTTGACGTTGGGGCTGTACATGTCTGTGTTGAGGAGGATGATGGCAAAGGCCAGGATGAAGATGGTGTCAGGATTCCTGAACTGCCGCACCACACCAGGGTTGCAGATGCAGTAGCGTTGGCTGGGAAGAGGTTATCAGACACAGAAACTTTAAAGTTGAACTGAACTGGATTTATTTTTGACAAGAAATCAATATCTATATTGATTTCTTAGAGAGAAAATCAAATTAAACGACGAAATTAAATGGATTTTTCTGCTGTGATCGAGGCCCCTTGTGTTGTGTGTGAGAAGCTTTGGTACTGATTCATAATGTTGGTCCTGTCATTTGATTGGTCAAATATCTGTGTGGGCAACTTCTTAAATATACTGTAGTTTATAATATCACTTCAAACACACTAACTTTGCCTTTTACTTAGCCATGTCTTGTCATCTTGTCATTTCACAGCACTCCCAATGTCTTTGACTCTGTACATTACATTTTGTCATGATTTGAGTCACAGAGTAGGATAATATACAGAGTGCTGAGGGCACAGGACTACCAGTCGTTTGCCATCAAAATATCTGGACTTGTATTACGTTATCAAGCACAGGACAAGCTACACGGAATACAAATTAAACATCACAGTGGGTCTTCATTTTGAAAAATTCAACAAAGTGCCTCTTTATTCGATAAATCTATAAGCTTGTTGAAAAGCCTTGGGTTGGTGTGTGAAATAAATCAGCTGAGTTGCACCAGAACACAGTACTAACATAGGGTTGTGGATCTTTGGATTCTCATGATTCGATTTCGATACTTGGGGTCCTGATACGATTCAATGGACTGCTATGTTCAAAATAAAGGCAGTGTGGCAAATAACAGCATGGAAGCAGAGTGAAGTGTGATATTCGAAAAGTTATAACAACTGATTACAATAATGTAAACACACAAAGGCAAACGTAAGACAAAGTTCTATACGTATTTGATCAAAAAATCAAAACGATAACTCTTAAAGTAATGTACCGTGTGCTTATGGCCAGGCAAAGCAGCTTCTTTGTACTTTTTTTCTCATAAACGTGATTTTAAACTCATAAACGTAATTTTCTGCTATCACATCTGCAGCTCTCTCACCTTGTTCAGGTGTTAACAGAATGTAGCCAAATATTCTAGCTGACAATTCAGTCTACTTTATCTTTGTTAAGGTTGGTGGTTGGCAAACACTGCATTACGATATCAGCTTAGCAATAACTGTCAGAAAAAAAACCTTTAGAAGTCAACTTTTAGAATTTGTGAATTGATTCTGAATATTAGAAGATAAGAATCTTGATTCTTACATGAATTCATCTTTTTGCAACAGCCCTAAAGTCTGATCTGCCTAGACATTAGAGACAGAAAGTTCACCCTTAAAGGACAAAGCCTCTCTGAAGCCTATAGTCTGAGTCACCATAAAGAGAGTCCATGATCGTATCTGGACTGGGCTGCAGGCGAGCGCGGGATGATCAGTTATCGTTATCTCCCCAGTGTAAAAGTGACTGCAGTGTTTACTGAGACTGGAATGTCCTTGCTCATTAGACCTCAGCAAAGCAAATTCTCTGTGGGCATGAAAGCACCTTTCTACCAGAGGTTTGGAGAAAATAAATGAGTTTCAAACAACATTCATCAGCTACCCCGAGGGAGCTGTTTCCCTCAACTTTTTGAACTAAATTTCTCTAATCCATTTACTGCAATGATCTGGTCGGACAGAGTCTGGATTTAAAATGACTCTGCACTGATGCTCGTATGCCTGGAAGGGTTAAAGACTTTTTGGTATCATTAGACATGTGATATGGTGCACAGTTAGCTTGTGCAATCCATTATACATACACGCTGTGCTGGTGGTAAATGCTAGACATGGGTATAAACCCTGTAATGAGCATTCTGTCATATGTTGCTCAATTGGTCCAAGTTGATGCAACACCTTATTTGCAAAATCATCACTTTATTCCTCCTTGCTGTGGAAAAACGACATGACTTGGGGTGTTTAGACACTCTAGATTGGTTTGGGAGATGAAACAATGTCATGTGTTGTGTCCCAGCTTTTAGAGGAGTTTCTCACCTGTAGGCCTCTATCAGCCGCTCAACCTTCTGGGCTTCTCCCTGCACTCTGATGTGTGCCTGGAATTTCCTGAGTGCTTCGTCCAGCTCCATAGCTGAGAAGTCCATTTCATCCACTACACAGCTGGTGAAAAACACACAATTAGTGGTAAGTGGGAAGATCAATCTGGATAGGAAAATACACAATCTTTTAAAATGTGAATTACTTGATTGTTCAGGAAAAATGCATGGGATTCAGTAATGTTTAACTACCTTTAATGTGTGGAACTTGTCTAAAGATTTTCAGTAAATTTTCTCTATCTGTGATAGATTATTGCTTCCCTTTTCTTTGCTTTATTCTTTCAAAAATAAACATTCCTAGAAGTGGCTATACAAGATTTCCATCCCCACTTTAACTTTTGATATTTGAGTATGTTTGACTGCTGACACATTTACTTTTACTTAAAGTGGTAATTCAATTCAATTCAATTTTATTTATAATGCCAAATCATAACAAAAGTTATCTCAGGACACTTTACAGAGTAGGTATAGACCATTTCCAAATCAAACTTAACATCAAACATACATTTTACATATTATCACCTGGTTATAGCTAATGTATTAACTACCAATTAATGCAACTAAAAGAAAAAAAGCAACAAAAGCATGCTTTGGACTCCTTTTTCAAGTAGGCATACTCGATGAATGTAAGTCCAATATTCACACTTCTTGTAGCTCTGTGTATCAAAGGTTGGATATGTAGAATTTTTATTAAGAGCTTTTAATAAATTATACACCCACGGGGCGCTTTGAGGGGTACAGAATGATAGTATTGCTTTTCCATAAAAAATATATTTAGTCTGAATTAATATTTTAATTTTTTTTTGACGGGTTTGACAATGACTTTCTGTCACGTTCTGTTTACATTGTAGCAGCCAATAGCTGCCGGCATTGAGGGTCGCCAGGGTTGTCTGTTGTTGGCTGCAGCTACTGTAGGCTGGCACTGGGTGAAATGGAGTTTCCTGCAGCTGCTTCGAAGCCTCAGTGAAGGGGGCGTTATTTGTCCCAGCAGCTGAGTGACCGGAGACGGCCAAAAACCAGAGTCAATATAGGCCAAGCTTTCACTCCCTGGACTGAGATAAAGGAGTTCAACGGCATTAAAACGCACGCAGTGTGAGTTTATTTCAAATAATTTCCTTGCAAGGCAAGCCCTCTTCCAGACACACAAACGCCTCCCTTCTGCATGAGTGCCCCCAAGGTCAGGTTCTATAGAGTTTTAAATACAGATAGTGCAAAACAGGCCAGCTTGCATGACGTTTACAGAACACAAGGTCGACTTGTCCTGTTCTTTGAGTTACAAAGACTCATAATTATAACTTAGACAGAGTCATTATTATAAATTTCAGTCAGTGTTGTGCTTTTATCACTGTACATGTTGTAAGCTTGTTGTTTGCTGTTTAGTCAACACTTTGTTAACGTAGCATTAAGCTACCTCAGCTTCCTACTGTTGGAAAAGACTTACATGAGAGAACAGCCCGCAAACATCCTGAAAGATACTAAAAGCTCCACAGAGATGAGAATAACCGCACAGCCAAGTGATTATTCTTTGTGTCACCACAAGCTACCCTTGTCCACCGTTCATTTCAAAATATTGATTAGCACAGATTAAATGCAGCATTTTCCACTGTGATATTGACATATCTACTTTAATAAAGGATGAGAACACTGTTCTATGCTAGAGGGGATTTTGACTTGGCTCCTCACAGCCCTGATACCCTGATACCTTGCATGCTAGGATTAATAGACGTTTTCCCAAGAAACCCTTTAGATATGCCTGTTAAACTGACAATGACAGACCTTTCCTGGCGTTATCCTCCACTGAATCTCAATGGGGTCTGATAGTACTAGTGTACTTCAAGTGAGTTTCAGATAAGTCAGGCCAGATTAAAGCAAGTAGAGGAGAAAATAAAGGTGCTTTTTTGAAAATCACCACTGGAATATACAAGCTCTTTACTTCCATTTCCTGTGAAAAAGGACAGCAGAATATAAATGGAGTCTCTATTTTTATCCAGGCATCACAGCAATTTCCTCAGTGGATTCTATTTATGTTTATGCCCTGGATGTAACTTAAGTCATTATGGTGTACTCAGAAACTCCAAAGAATTTGAATGAGTTTTGATTAAAAAACTGGCAACCCTATTTGCAATTAAATGTTTATGTTCCTGGGGGATGATAAAATAATAACGTGTGCACTAGCATAGTTGGCAAACCAAATCAAAACCGTGCTTTAGAGAATTCCAGGGTTGAGACAAAATGATCCATCCACACAGACAAAAATGCATCAAATAAACAATAATTTCTTCAAACTCACTCAAGGACATCTCGGTTGAACTGCTTCTGTCTGTTACCCAGGAACTCGCCAATCATCTGCCTACTCAAGCCTTTCCTTTGGAGCAGGAAGTGGGCCACACCCACAGGAGTGTCTGGAACAAAGTTTCGCTCAATCAGATATTGGATGCCTTTTTCTGGTTTCCTGGAGACAAAGGAGAGGGATGGGAGACAGTGAGCCAAAACGGGAAGGAGTGAGGACATAATCCAAATCTGTGATTATCCCACTGCACTTCTGCCCCTGGCCAAATGTGTCAGATGGGGGACAGAATTAAAGGAGGCAGGGAGGGAAGTGGTGGAATGGGATGAGGACTGAGAGTGGAGAGGAGGGAGCTACTTTTCTCTGCAGTGTTGATCACAAATGATTAAAAGAAACTTAATGGTCAGGTCTAAAAGAAACCAAATCCAACCATCTATGATTAAATGGAATTACACAGGTTCAGATGAACCACTCTGCATGAAGTGGAACAGGATGAGTCCCAGGCTTGTTTGCACCTTAAGTATTACATACAGATAGTCATATGTCAATCAACATTCAATCAATTACAGAGTTTGATATTGGGTTCTAAAACAAAAAAACATTCCCTAAATCACAAGTTTTCAATCACAAGAATTTACATAACTTCATCTGTCCCCTATTGGGTATGTAATGTGTGATAGTGTAGTTCTAAGGCAAAAAGGTACAAGCAATTTATCAGACTGTGTCTCTGTGTGAGCTGTTTGTTAATGGAGTTCATGTAGTGGAGAGTACATACTTGTTGAAGAGGTTTAGGCCAATGCGGTAGTGCCTCTTGCGGATTATGTCATTACTGAATGCAGGTGAGTCCCAGCTGTTGCGAGTCTCTTTGTGGTACGTCTGCTTGCTGAGTGTCTGCTCCCTCAGGCTGTCCCTGGACGAGGACTCAGAGCTGCAATTGATGGTGTCATTAGAGTTAGATGTGCTGTTGATGCTGTCATTGTCGCCATCAGAGAAATCAGATTCTGACTTGCTCTGCCGGTTGGCGGTGCCATTGATTGCCAGGTGGGCCTCCAGTTGTCGTGGCCGATGGCGGGGTGCGTCCTCTTCTCTGGAAGGCCCTCGGGTTGGAAGGCTGTGACTGATGTGTTTGGGGCTGCTCTGCTGGTTACCGAGGCTCCGTTCGTAGGCATCCTGTCTCTTCAAAGAGCTGCGGTCAGAACGATCACTCAGCTCCACGGAGCTGTCGCTCGGAGGCTCAATGGTCAGTAAGGGTAGGTGGTCTACTCTCAAGCGCTGCTCTTGGCACTCCAGAGATGGTGTACTGCGGCAGCTGGTGTCTGTGTCCCCTTTCTCATCCTTATGAGCCAGTGACCAATAGTCCTGGGACAAGTTGAGGGAACGCTGATGCAAGTCCGATTCTGTGCTGGAGGGTCGGTCCACAGATTGAGACAGGGGCAGTGGAGGTGACAGTTCTTCTTCATCAATGTAAAGGGTGACATCGCTGTAAGACGCTGTCATCTCATCCAGTTTGCGGTGTTCTGAAGCTCTGTGGGAAGGTTTCCCCTGGCAGCTGACCTCCCTTTCCATATCCTGGTGGCCTCTCCCTGGCTCCAACTGGTTGTCGTCACCATGCAGACTGCGGCAGTTTAGAGCATCATCTATTGACTCAGCTAGAGATTTGACCTGCCTGGAGAAGGCATCTTCTAGTTCTGTGATAGCGTTTGTGAAGTCGCTCTGTGGCGTGGGTGTCTTGGCCTGCACGCCCATCTCCCCACCATGTTCTGATTGCACCAGTGCACCAATTTTGGTGCCGCCATCTGTTAGCGAGACCTGCTTTCCCTCAAAGTAGGAGCTGTGTACTTTTTCAGGTCCTTCAAAGGAAAACTGCATTCTCATATTGGATAGAACAATCCGTCTGGACATACGGTTCTCAGACATAGAACTTCTAAGTCGCTCAAAGTTTTTGTTCATCTGGTACTGGCGGAAGGCTGTCTGGATGGTGCGGGCTGCATGCCGGGTTATGAAACGCCCACCATATTTACGCTCTAGCATCTCCACCTGCAGGTAGAGAAGAAGATTTTTGTCAGTATGCATCTGAGGAACAACTGAGAACGGTCTACATAGTCCCGTAGCTATGTAGTTTGATAGGCTGTAATGGAGATGGTTCAGTTAGTTCATTGCTTGAACTTAATATTGAATTTTGATCATGTGATGATGACTGAGGCATATAAAGAAAAAAGATAGTTAATGGACCTTGATTTAAGATTATTGTGTCAAGCCTCTAGAGAAGGGTAGAAATAATTTCTTTGGTCTATCACTTAGAATACATTTACTCTTGAAAAAAAGTGGTTTTGACCTTGCTACAAAGGTAGGACTATTACCTTTGGAAACATGCATTAGACAGAATGAAGAATGCTGCTGCTGTCTTATGTCCCTTAAAAAACTAAGTGATGATGACATTTGAAAAGGGCTTGAATTTAGGGTTTATAAGACTCAAATAGATCCCTGGGGAAGATGGATAATGTCAAACTTTGATGGAAAGCCAGTTTGACCGATAAACTGGTAATGGCACAAATAATGAAGAGGAATAGTTCTTGGAAGAATGACCACAAACAAGATTTAGAGGGAAAATATGATTAGGGACTGCAGTGCTGTTGGACATAAAAATGTTTTAGCATAGAGAGACCATAGATTAAGATGTAGTTAAAGCTAGAGACGATTAGAGGACTTTTACTGTTTAACAAGAGAGCCTTTCCACACAGACAGACACAGCTGATAGTGCTATATGGCCAAATCAATCTATCATTATATGACTGTTATTTCAGCTAGACTACAGCTCATAGTAACAGATAATATAAGACCCTGCAGGTAATGTAATATCTGTAAAATAAGATGAAGATGAAATCAATGTTAGACAATTTACTTGCACTTTATTAGGTTGGCAGGTTATTATATATCTCAAATAAATCATTCAGAAAGGCATTGTGTTTGGTCCAGTATTGGCATTATTTGGCTGTTGCTAACTGAGACCTCACACTGGAGGTGTCCCATTGTATTGCTATGTGTCAATAGGTGTTATATCCAAATGGATCCAAGCAGACTCACTATCAGATCTGATGACGTGGTGCATCATGATCATCATAGGAGAAAAAAATATGTTTTAGGCAGACATGTGAACTGTGAAGAGCAGGAAAAATGTATTGCTCCTTTTTTTTTAACTTTGTCTATTCATCAAAGGTTGAATATGTAGAATCTTTATTAAAAACTATGTATTTTTAAAAAAATACTATATTAATAATAATGAGGGGTACAGAATGAAAGTGATGCTTTTCCTTTAAAAAAATTTTTTAGTCTAAATTAAAAAATTTTTTTGGGTATTGCTGGTTGCCAGGGTTGTCTATTATTGCTACAGAAACAAGAATCAGTTTAAGTTGAGAGCTAGCTAATGGATTACACACTACTCAAAGAAAGACTTCCAGTTGAAGACTGACCAACGTTAAATACTGTTGTCAAATAAATTGATTGGTCCAAATGAGTCAAGCAGGCTTGACACACTCTGCAACAAACCTGGCAGAGTCCGACTGCTGGAATTCTTTTTTGTTGTTGCAACTATGATCTTAAGACACTAGATGAAGGTTTTCTGCTCATTCTCCGGAATTCAACCTTTAACTGATGGATCATCTCTCCCTGTTTAGGTCTGTTGTGTTGACCACATTTTTGATTGAGACTAATTATCCTCAGGTACATTAGGATCGGGTTCAACTGTCCATGTGTCCTTTTTAGATCCGGTCCAAAATATTGGACTTGTAAGGACCTCTACTTTCCAGCTCCTTTAAAACTAATATGTAACTGAGCAGGAAAATGCAAGATAAAAAAAGATTGTTGTGTCGGCTGTGTTAGCTGAAGGTCAGTCCTTAAAAGCCTGTTCTCATTTCAGTGCCTCATATACTGCTGTTTTGTCCCGGCCCTTGATGTTAAATACCAACGCGCAAGGTAGCCTTGAGCTCCTGGCTTTCAACTGTAAACCCATAAGCAAAGACATGTTCGCACTAAAATTCATCGTTGTGTGCTATCTGTTTGATAAATTTGATAGGACATGCTTAATAATATGATATAAGGCTCAAATATCGTCTATTTGTATTGTGATTTCCTTTTGTTTGGGTTGTTCCTCTTGCATTAATTAATTACAGAATTTTGTGGAACTTTGCCCCTCTCAGTCTATGCAGGTAGATTAAATTCAATGAAAAGTAAAGTTCTAGTAGTAGTAAAGTAAAGGTTCTCATTTTTATTGAGAACTTTAGTGTAAAAAGAACAATAATCGTTTCATGCGAAGTTAGAGAGATATTTTTTTTCCAGCTATACACTGACTGTTTACATGCAGGCACACAAACAGTGGGATGTAAAAACTAAACTGCAACTCATATAATATTCTCCCAACATATTTCACATCAGATTTTTGGAGAAATTTGATTTAGTATTGTATGTGCCTGTTATTACGAGCTTAGACAGCATAATTGTGTAACACGATATCTCAATATATGATTTCATCACAATATGATTCCATTAAAAGACAATAAATTATCAGATTAAAAATATTATACATTGGAGCAGCCAGTGGCTGAGTGGTTAGAGCAATCGCCCCATGTAAAGAGGATGAAGGTCCTTGAGGCAGCGGCCATGGGCCTTTGCTGCATGTCTCCCTCTCTCTCACCCCACTTCCTGTCTGTCCTATTTAATCAAGTCTTGTAAACTGCCAAAAAATAATCTTTAAAAAATATATATACATTGAAGGTATACAGTTTTGTTTTGGGGTTCTGTCTGATATAAAGCATATTCTCATTGTAATTATTTTACATGCAACTTTGCATACATTTTAAATAGGACAATATATATTTATTGTTCTCATTAATACCATGATATTGTCTCAAACATATGACCCAGGCCTATATCAGGTATTTACAGATGGAAGTCATCTTTGTATACCCCCTCACCTGTTTATCCTGTAGGTCTGATGAGAGCTCATAGCTCTCTGAGAGTGAACGGGAGCGCTTGATAGCCTCCTCCTCTGCCTGCTTGCGGAGAATGGACTGGGAGTGCTGGAGCTTGGGCCGGCGGGGTCGCAGGTGGGTTGGCAGCAAGATGTGTCCGTAGAGCGGGCTGTCCAGGTGGTCGGAGCCAAGCCCGCCGCTGTGGGTCACTGGGATGCAACTGTAGCCGCTGTTTGGGTCCACAGAGGCACCCACCTCGCTGCCTGGAGCATCACCTTCCACACTGCAACACGCAGAAGCACACTAGGTTAGTTTGCGGAGTCATTTTCCTGAAGGCATGCAATGCTTGTGTTTCAGCTAGAAGCTGTGACAGATGGAAAAAGTAAGTGAACTTTGATACTGCTGGCAGAGTATAAATATGAGTGAAGGAATTTATAGCAGCAGTCTGAGTGCTGCCTGTTGTCTTTACACATTCCCTAGTCCGCTAGAAGACTGCACCACTTTCTTGATTAGAAGAAATTAAGCTCCTATGAATAAATTGTTTATACCAAAGTACCAACATAAGGCACAACAAACACTGAAATCACAACCACATTATCAGCAGCTTAATCTTTCAGTGAAAACAGAGCGGCACAATGTCAAAAGTGACAAAAGTATGTGCAGCAGCACCTTTAATATGAATGCATATAAGTTTTAAAGTGAAAGATCAATGAAGATATTTGTCTGCTCACAGCAGCACAAACACCAACCTGGACAGCTGACTGGATAAACCCTGACAGAGTGTAGCAACGGTCGGTTGTGCAGCAGCTAAAAGTCAACAACAGATGTGTTCTCTTCCTCCATACCTCTTAGATTGTCGATTGATTAGCTGAGAGGTCTAAAGTGCACTGTGTTTTGGTACTTGGACACAGCTCAATACTATGTTGAGGTATCAAAGCCATTTTACTGGAAGAAAAACAACAGGAACCTGAACCTACAACCTGCTTCTGAATATGTGATATAACACACTGTCCCTCTCCAGTGACAGAAACCTGGATTTTAAGAAGTAAAACCTTTTTTTCTGTACAGAAGCAGATATGAGTGTTAATATAGTAAGTGCTGCAGGAATTATTCCTAACACCTGGATATGAGTTAGCATTTTTGCTCTTATGTTTCCCTCATTTCAAAGTCAGTGGGTTTTTTTAATGGGGTTTTGGTTTGATGCCTTAAAGAACAGCTGAGAAAAAAGTGAGTACACATTTTGAGCAATCAAAATGATGACATCCTAGTGATCATGGAATGAACTGCTCAGATTACTTCTACAAATAATGCTTCACTCCCAAAACACCAGTCCATTATTTTAACATGTCTGTTATGTTGTTCATTAAAAGAGTATTCCAGAGACTTTTTATTGCACTTAAAGGAAAGGAAAGAGATTTGAATACATATTTCATTCAAGGTGAAATGAGTGTGATAAATGATACCCGTCATTGGCCTGGCCTTTGCAAACAGATTACTAGAGAGTGGCATCTAAACATCCTTACATTCAGTGTTAAATCATTGGAATCTGTTCTCATTCAAATTTATCTAATTCGTGTCAATGCACTCGGTAGCCCTGTGGGTCAAACACATGATGCTCCATTACAGTGGCTGTTTGTAACACAGGGAACATGTGGTTAATGTGAATTCAAACAGAAATGCATGGTTAGGTTCAAGTAACAAATCTATATGGTTAGGGTTAGGAAAGATGGTGGGTGCATTTAAAATAAGTGTGTTTGTAACGTCACTGCAGATCCACTGGATGTGAACACGAACCACAATAGTTCAACATTCGGGGAAAGAACTTATCTGCGTTCTGAAAGAGTTAAAAGGGACCACACTCCGTTCCGAGCATCAGGTATGGAGCTATAGAACCAGGTAGCAATTAGCATAGCTGCATGCCGCTGTGAATATAATCAATCACATAACTCCCCTAAAACCTCAAACTTCTTGAAATGTATTCATTTCAACATTTAGTTTTGTGCACAGACTAAACAGATGAGATATTATGCTGTAATTACTCAACTTTAGAGGTTTTATGCAGCTATGTTCCCTTGTTTCATAGAAACAGTAAACAGCTGCAGTTAAATGGACAATTTACCGATTAACATGGACGCTAAATAGTTATCCAATAAGATGTGTGTTACATATAGAACTACTGTAAATAATAGTATTCCCCAGAGATGAGATGGTTTGGTGGATTCCAGCTGTGTTCATCTCTTCAAACACTCACTTGAACAACTCAAGCTGTTAAACAGTCCTTATATATCTTGTGGTCTCCAACAAAAAAGTTGTATCAGCCACAGACCAGTTTTGTTTCTGTCCCTCCAGGAGCACCATCACCTCTTCATGGGGGAAAACGCAACAACAACCAGAGAGAAATGATCTAAACATGCGTTTACATGGTTATTAGGCATAAAATGTTGCCAGTCAATGAATTATCAAAGATTTACACCACCCCTCTCACCACTGACTTGGTTACAAGAAAAAGCATCAGTCACACCTGCTGCAAAATGGCCTCAAGCAGAACAGTCGGAAACTGATACAGCGGAGACTTTAGTGTCAAACAGGAACAGCATGTCGGTTGTGTGGAACTACTGTGGTTTTAAAAAAGAAAGATGCGGCACAGCGTCAGGTATTGTGCAGAACATGCCGTGCTACTGTTACTACTTCTCAGGGCAACAGCATAAACCTGTATCAGCACAAAAACACCACAAAGCCATGTAAGACAGTTGTATGGCTAAAATGCTGAGCACCAGTGCGCCAGGCAAGACATATCCCCCAGACAAGGATCATTGACGGAAATGTTTGAAAGTGCCAGTAAGATTGGCCTACATATAATTTTAAGTTACATTTTCTGCAGTGCTTAAAAGTGCATGCCATAGGTTTATACTTTACAGTGTTTCCCTTAGGTTTACAGCGTTGGGGGGCGCTAGACAGAAGGATCGCAATTATACAAGCAATAATCAGAGCCACAATACAAACTCAGTTTAAATCAGTGTATTAGCCACACTCAGCATCAGCAAATGTCTTTTGAATAATAAGGTCCAAATAATGTTCTCCAACAGAAACAGTCCATATAAAAAAAAATCAAAACTCACTTCATGGTTTCAAGCACAACAAAATCAAGAAAGAATTTCAGTTTGTTTAATTCTGTATTAGTGTTTTTTTGTAGGAGTGAATCATCTTCTCGAACTAAATAGTATAGGAGCTCTGATAAGTTTTCATTTCGTTTTTCCTGTTAGGAGTGGAGCCTCTTCCCAAACAATTTAACAAACGATCTTTGAACAAGTGAATCTCCAACGCTATCGAGTTTTCTGAGAATTGTAAACACGTGACCATGAAGAGACAGAATTTACATGCTGTCGTGTAAGTAAGATTAATAACATAAGGCTGTTTAGTTTGTTTACTAAAATTACAAAATATAGAGCTGTTCTATAGGAAAGGGATCCTTATATGACTCCTGTTGGGATCTGACACTATCCAGAAAATATTTTGGGGGGTGGGGGGTGGTGGTGCTGCTGCACTGCTTTACGTTTTTCTTACAATGGCCTTGTTTAAAAGCCACTTTTGTGTGATTTGTTACAGAACTGAGAATTAATGTTTAAAGGTCAGCAGTGATTGACAGCTGTCAAGAGTCCACAGCAGATGAGATGCAACATGTGGTCTGGCCCTGTGATTATGTGTAAATGAGAATGCATTTAAGAATAGACAATCTCCTGTTTTGTTCTCCATGTAAGAAAGGGCAAATACAGAAATGTAAGGACATGAATGGTCAGATATTGTCTACAGTTCATTATAAGAACAAGACTTCAGACTTCAAAGCTGCAAAGGTTATATAGTATATGAAACTCTGGCAATTAGATTATTTTCCAAATTGTTCAGCCTTGATTTATAATTCCAAAAGGAACAAATGTATCAGATAGACGAGTCCTGACGCGTTTCCGATGATGTATTGCGTAATTTCCGGTGCTTGAGTGTGTGTTGGTCACTCGTTGTTTCACTGTTTGCTGATCTCACTAATCTCAGCTGTTTTTGCTATAATGCTCACCACAGCAGCAAACTACCGCTTAACATTTAAACATCCACTAGTTCTAATCAAGCACTCACATCTCTTCTTCTTTCAGCCACTATTTCACTAATTCTATAGTGTTTAACGTTACAGGCTATCTGTTTGTATCCACTTTCGCTTAGCAGTTAGCTTCACGGCTGGTGATGGCTTCCCCCGCTCTCTCTCCTGCTCTCTCTTGCTCGGAGTGTCTTATGTTTAGCTACTCCTCTGCCTCCTTTAGTGATAATGGTAATGGTAAATGTAATAAGTGTAATATATTTGTAACGCTGGAGGTGAGGCTTAGTGAGTTAGAGGCAAGGCTCCGCACCATGGAAACTCAGTCTTATGCTACGGTAGCTAACCGGCCATCTATAACTATAACCCGTGCAAAGCCACATAGTGTAGCATTAGCTTCTGCTAGCCCTCCCCCCAAGCCCTGAGCAGCCAGGGTGACTGTGAGAGGAAAGCATAGCTCTAAATTGAAGCCGATGGTTGACCATCCGCCCGTTCATGTTTCAAATAAGTTTTCTCCGCTGAGAGTGACATACCTGCTGGTTGGCAGCTCCATTCTGAGAAACGTGAACTTAGCGACACCAGGGACTATAGTAAAATGCCTCCCAGGGGCCAGAGCGGGGGTGACATTGAGTCCTATTTGAAACTGCTGGCTAAGGATAAACAGAAATATGCACAGATTTTTATTCACGTCGGCGGTAATGACACCCAATTACGTCAATCGGAGGTCACTAAAGTTAGTGTGGAGTCAGTGTGTGCATATGCAAAAACTATGTCGGACTCTGTAATTTTCTCTGGTCCCCTGCCCAACTTGACCAGCGATGACATGTATAGCCGCACGTCATTCCGTCATTGGCTGTCTGGATGGTGCCCGGTGAATAATGTGGGCTTCGTAGATAATTGTCAGTCTTTCTGGGGAAAACCTGGTCTTATTAGGAGAGGATGATATTCATCCTACTTTGGAGGGTGCAGCTCTCATATCTGAGGGCCCGTCTACACGAAGACCCGCTTTCCTATCCACACACAGCCGGCTTTGTCAGAGCCTGAAAACGTTGTTGTCTGGACGGCGAAACTGCATAATTTGTTAAACAATGCGGTCATCGCCCAACTCCGACCTCTAACCCCCGTGGCGTTGCATAACAACAACAGTGCTGCTGCAAGAGGAGAGAAACAGACCCATAGACTGTTTACTGAACTGTACTCTGAGCCACATGCATGGGAATTAATTATGCCGACCACAGATTTCTCCCTTTTCCCTGATGGTCTGAATAAGGAGCTAAATTGGTCGCTAGTAGCTTTTCATGAATAAAGTTGCCAAGAAGGTCGCAAAAAGTAGCGAGACAGTGCCCGCCTGTGAGTGCTTTGGGACGGGGAAGGGGCTCACAGCAGCTCCCTCTGCTTGGTGAGGACACTAACTACAGAGCGATTTGAGCATCAGAGTCCAAAACACCACAAAAGTCTCCAGTAACACCAGAAACAGTCGACAGATTTCTCTCTAGGGTGGATGAGGAGTTGGAAAGTCGCCAGATTTAGCGAAAAAGTCTCTGGTGTTTGTATTATGATTATACACAGCGGCTCTCCCTCTCTTCTTCTCCATTATGGGTGTATTTCTTTGGCAGTTACAGTGCCACATCCAGGCTTAAAAAATAAAGGCAGTAGTGGTATAAATATTACAAATTAATTAAGCTACACACACACACACACACACACACACACACACACACACACACACACACACACACACACACAGAATTTTATTTCATTCACTCTTTCAATGTTTGTGTTGTTAATGGATAAAATGCCAAATATCCCTGCAAAGAGTTTGTTCAGCTAGAGTGGTGCTGTCCTCTACCTAAAGAATATTTACCAAGAATAAGGCTTGGTATAGAATAAGGCCAAGAATAAGAGAATTATAGATCACAGCTCGAGTTGTCTGATACCAGTATTGGAAATGTCTCTGGTACTGCCTAAAAAGCAGGTATTGGTCAGTATGCAAGTCTATGCACCAATTCAATACCACATAATTTAGCCCCCTAAAAATCTATTCCGTACTTTATCTATGTTTTTTTTCCATCACCACTGACTGTTAAACTAGATATTAAAAGAAAGTTCTATGGCATTCTTTCTCTGAATGTATATGTTTGTATTTGTAATGCACTGGTATCAGATCAGTACTCGGTATCAGCAAATACGCAAGTTCAGAATCGGTATAGGAAAGGAAAAAATGGTACTGGTACATCTCTAATCCCAACCATCCAGGTAACAGCATCTTCTCCCTGTCGAGGTCATGAAGAAGTTACTGGATACACCAGACCAGCACTGACAGGAAGAGCTTCAACCCTCAGGCCACTAGAATCCTAGATGAGGACACTGCTTAAGACCAGTGGCAGCTGCTGGTCTTTCAAGGAGGGGAAGCTATTTTTTCCGGCCTACATCATAAATGTGTTTGTTTATTTATATGTAAATTCTACCCTTCGTTTTTTTTTTTGGTGACATTTTAGGGGAAGCTCAGCTTCCCTTGCAGTCTTAGAGCAATCGCCAGTGCTTAGGACTGCCCCCATGTTACACATATATTTTTATTATTACTGTTTTAATGCATAGATTGAAGTAATTGATAGGATGACACGTCACTGTATTGTATTTTACATAATTTTATGTAACAAATAATTTTACTGACCCTCAATGAAACTTAAGTCAAAAGCAACTGGACTTGGTTGTTTTTCTAGGAAGACGGTTCACCTAGGCCAGTCCCAGCCTGGTCAGATGCGTACATGAACTGATGAAGCCTCTTGGATGAGAGGTGAAACGTCTTCCTAGACAAACAACCAAGTCCAGGTGCTATCCAAGTGCTTTTGACTTAAATTTCTTTGGGGATAACGATGATATGGACAAATGAGAATATTCACAGGCACTTTGACTGACTATATTCCATGGCTTTGACTTACTTAACGGTAGAAACTACGGGTTCAGGACAGTAGACTAAAGACACTTCTACACGTGGGCAGGAAGAGCCAGGTATTGAACCGCCAACCCATGTGAAAAGTACTTCCTGTGACAAGTCAAATAAAGTCAGTGGAGCGCCTCTTTAAATGTAAGGGATTACATCCACATAAAAAGGTGTGCACTTCCCCTTCTACCTTATTTTAGATTACAGGATTCATTTCAAAAACCCTCAAAGTGCCACAGCATCCCTAACCTGACTTGGGATGGATTGATTGCATAATTCCGATTTGCTCTGCATGTCCATCTGGGAACTCTTGTTTGGAGATCTTTTGGAAAGGGGCAAAAATACTGGTTGCTGATTGGATAAACTATCTCTCTATCACCAATATACAGGCCAAATCGACCAATCAGATCATTGAAGAATGGGGCAAATCTCAGAAAGTAAACAACAGGTGCCCGTAACATACTCCAACAGAAGGATCCAAGAAAAAAAAGAGTTAGTGAGCGGCTTGCTCGATAACTGCGCTCATGACATCTACGGAAACCGCCATGTTGTTTAAACTGAACAGTTTCTTCTCATTTCGTCATGCTTAAATCCACCTCAAAACCAACGCTGATTGGTTCAGTCGCTTGGCAAACGGCTCCAAATTTTCTTCGCCGCACGGTACCAGATTGCTACATGACATTGCATAAATTGCTGTCTTGTGGAATTATCATTTTTAAAAAAAGATTATTTCTATGGCAGTTTTTCAACCCTTTTTATTAGAGAGGACAGATATGAAATAGGGTGAGAGAGGCTCTTTACATGGGGCGACTGCTGTAACCACTGAGCCACTTGCCTCCTGGCTGGTAGAATTTTAATGACGTGTTTGTAGCGGAAGGTGATGCGACGGATCCAGCGGAGGGGGCAGGTGAAGTGAAGACAGATCTGGTGTCAACAACTCCCCTGGAGATGCCCCGTTTGTGCCACTGAGTGGCTTCCTCAAGTGGAGCCTATACTCATTGTGTCACACTGAAGTGATTATTTAATTACTCCAACCTGCCACTCACACACACAACCTGCCGCTTCTGGGTTTCTTTGTTTTGCTGTGTATTCACACCGACTGTCTTGTGTGTTTGTCACAAATGAGTAACTCTTCCAATCAGTTTGAATAAGAATCAGAGGCCACTGGATAAAGAGCAGTGAAATATGACTCTACTAAAGGCTCATTGATGAAGCCCAGTCCTTGCTGAATCATGAATGAAGCCCACTTTATTTACACAAAGTGTGCTGCTTGTGAATGACATCAGCAGCTCTGCTCTGCCACAAAATCCACTGCATTAAAGGAAATTCATCCAATAAGGAGTAACAGTAATTGATAAACGCTTTCTTCTTTGATCTCATTTGGGTCTGGCAGCAGTCCCTGACCGAAGGAGCGGCCATTAGTGAAATATACAACCTGCATCATGAGACAAATTCAGAGTCAAATCAGAGAGTAAGTACATCAGCCATTAAAAGTACTTCTACAGCACACACACACACACACACACACACACACACACACACACACACACACACACACACACACACACACACACACACACACACACACACACACACACACACACACACACACACACACACACACAGTTTGGCCTACCGGCTGTCTGATTCCAGCTCCAGCAAGGACCTGTCAGAGGCACATGGCAGACACCACATGTTGCCTTCTTGAGTCCTTACACCAGACCCATCACCAGCCTGCCCTCTGTTACCCCATTCCTGGGCTAAATGTAGCTCAACAGCCCAACCGCACAGCCTCACCCTGAGACACCTCTCTAGCTCTGGCCTTCCTTCAGACCCTTATGGGGAGGGGCGTTCGCAGGAAGAGGGAGGGAATTCCTCCAGAGGAAACTGGGTCGTGTGGCAGCGGGAGCACTGGTGCCCCACAGAAAAGGAGGGTCTTAGAAAGGAAGGGGCAGAGAGAGATTCAGCAAGTTGTCGTGGTGATAGCATCAGATGGGCTTTATTAATAGCAAGAGAATCTTGGAAAAGATAAGCCTGGGGAAACCCCTGGATATACCATTTTAGCTGCTGTAACTGTGGAGGTACAGCTGCAGTAATGTGACCTCCATATAACTGTCCTCAGATGTCAACCTTCAGCTTCATACGGAAGACAATCATGGCTTTACAACAGCTGATCAAAGGCCTAAACGGAGTGCTTAAAATGATACGATCACTATCACAGTCTTCTATGAGCAACAGTGGCTTGACCGCCAAGCTATCCTTTAAACAAATAACCCAGTTAATAGGGAATGTTTGGCCCACATCCCCTCCAATCTCTGTGCTGATGTTTACAGTGATTTTCCCCAACTCCTATTCCCCTGCCTCGGCCCAAAAAGTCGGCAGTGAGGGGCCGGTCCATTTCCATATAATGGCATCATTACCCAAACAACAGGTGTGTATCAAGTGGACCAAGGATGTTATTGAACCAAAGAAACCATGCAGCGTAAAGCACCAGGATAACACAGCTCATATTGATGAATTATATACATCTTTGGTGCATACAAGCCTCAAGAAAATACATTTCATGATGTGTAAACAATCCCAATTACAGTATATAATAAGAGTGAAGAGGGAGCGGGTGCTGAATGCCTCTTTTATGGGCCATTATAGAGCTTAATAAAAAGGACCTAATGTTTCCCATATGGTGAAGGGTCATGTAAAGTGCAGCAGACAGAGATACTGAGCATATAAAGTTAATTATAGTTCATTATAAAATGTGTTAAGATGAATTCTCAGAGGACAAATGTGGACAAAAAAATCTCTGACCCTCCATTCTGGAAGTGTAACTCAATGCTGATGAATCAATGCAAGTGAACAATGCTAACCACGGAGCACAAGGAGATTTCAACCAGCGGCAGGAAATGTGATTTCTGTAGAGCCCAGCACTAACTGAGTCAGTTGGTTCTCTTTAGCATTAATGATGAGTGGTGGGATGAAGAGAGGGGTTGATGGACTGATGAGAGGGTCGTTCACCAAGGATGGAGAACGGAGACATTCGCCAGGGATGAAGGACTTGGGTCGATCGTCGGGTTCATGGCCAGAAGCCTTTCATTGTAGTGTGGACTACTGAGCTGCTTTCTTATTAAAAAAAAGGGGGGAAGAGAGGAGAAGAACCGGGTTTCTGGGGGGGAGGGTTGTGAAAACTGAGATGAACGAGAGAGAGAGGAAGTAAGACACAAATATATATATGGTTGCACAGGTCGTTGAGTTAATGAGACACAGGTGTTTAAATGTGAAGCGTGAGTGGTGGAATTAGTGAAGGGAGTGGGATATGGTCTTGTTCCTGAACCTCCCGGAAGAAAGGGAAGGAGAAAGGATGGAGGGATGTATGTGCAAGATTGGAAGTGCAGCCTGCGGACGCAGGGATGAAGGAAAACATGACACCAAGCAGACACAGGGGGAGCAGGCAAGGGGGGCCCCATCGGGGGATCTGTCTTTGAGGGCGTGCTGGAGGCGGGCAACCGTCCAGTCGAACACAGGAGGTGGCAGGATCCAGGGTCCGAGGTGGCAGGATCCAGGGTCCGTGAGCCAGCCGCGGACATCGGGAGGAGCGCCCCCCCGCCGAAAAATGGCGACGGTAGCGCCTGCATCTCCGACGGGGTGCAGAGGGAGAGGGCGATGCCGGGCCGGAGTTAATGAGACGTAAGTGTCGCGTTAATGAGACACGGGTGTTGCGTTAATGAGACACGGGTGGTTTAAATGTGAGATATGAGTGGTGGAATTAGTGAAGGGAGAGGGGTATAGTCTTGTTCCTTAACCTCAGTTAAATTAACTACATCGAGAGCTGAAGGTTAAGCAGCCAAAGTTAACACCCTCTACATCTGTTTAAATGCAGAGTGGAACATTTTTACAGCTGCCTTTGATCAGACCTCAGGTTATTTTTGTCCCTCTCATCTCTATCTGTACAGTGAATAGCCAGACTGAACAGCAGTCAGGAGAGGATGGATGCATTTTTACCTCGCAGATAAGTCTGAATGTGTGCCACATGCTAAAGGGGAGGCACCCATCAACACACCATGGCTCTGTGACAGATCTACATTGATTCATGGACTTGTGTCTTGAATGTGTGCTGTGTTTGAGGAAATAGAGCTTATGTGAAATGATGATCATGAGGCCCGACATTTATACTGAAAGAGAAGATCAAGATCAAGCCACCCTTTGCTTGACCTTCTACTCTCCTGGTCCACCTATATTACTGTTTAATCGGGGTACCCAGCCGCTTTCTTGCTAATTAAACGTTACACGCTGTTAGCCACTTTAACTTAGAAGTTAGATTCTCGGCTGGTGATGGCTTCCCCCGCGCTCTCTCCTGCTCTCTGTTGCTCGGAGTGTCTTATGTTTAGCTACTCCTCTGCCTCCTTTAGTGATAATGGTAAATGTAATAAGTGTAATGTATTTGTAGCGCTGGAGGCGAGGCTCAGTGAGTTAGGGCACGGCTCAGAACCATGGAAGCTCAGTCTTGTGCTACGGTAGCTAGACGGCGACCTATATCTTTAGCCGGTGCAAAGCCACATAGTGTAGCATTGGCTTCTGCTAACCCTCCCCCGGCAATCCCTGAGCAGCCAGGGTCCTCCTGGGTGACTGTGAGAGGAAGGCATAGTTCTAAATCGAAGCCCATGGTTAAACATCCACCCGTTTAAGTTTTCTCCACTCAGTGACACACATGCTGAGGAAACAACACTGGTTATTGGCAGCTCCATTCTGAGAATTGTGAACTTAGCGACACCAGGGACCATAGTAAAACGCCTCCCAGGGGCCAGAGCGGCCATTGAGTCCTATTTGAAACTGCTGGCTAAGGATAAACGTGAATATGACAAGATTGTTATTCACGTCGGCGGTAATGACACCCGATTACGTCAATCGGAGGTCACTAAAATTAATGTGGAGTCGATGTGTGCATATGCAAAAACTATGTCGGACTCCGTAATTTTCTCTGGTCCCCTGCCCAACTTGACTTGCGATGACATGTATAGCCGCATGTCATCATTCCGTCACTGGCTGTCTGGATGGTGCCCGGTAAATAATGTGGGCTTCGTAGATAATTGGCAGTCTTTCTGGGGAAAGCCTTGTCTTATTAGGAGAGATGGTATTCATTCTACTTTGGAGGGTGCTGCTCTCATATCTAAGAACATGGACGCAGTTGTTAGCGGTCTAAAACCATGCCAACCCAGTGTTGGGATCAGGAAGCAGAGTCACAGTTTAATACACCAATCAATACTCTGCGCTGCCCTTATCGCAGGTGCCCAGGAAGCAGAGTGGCAGTCTAACACACCTCTATGAGCTCCCTGTGCAGCATTTTCCAGCTCAGTATTATATACACTGTGTGCCCCAAGATCATCTAAATTAACCAGATCAAAAATGAACAGAAGAGGCGCTATACAGAAAAACTTGATACAAATCAACACCAAATCTGCGATAATGCAACAAAATCAGAAAATAAAATGTGGACTTTTAAACATCAGATCTGTGTCATCTAAAGCTGTTTTAGTAAACGATCTGATATCAGACAACCATATTGGTTTACTCTGTCTGACTGAAACCTGGCTGTGTCCTGAAGAATATGTTCGCCTAAATGAATCCACTCCTCTCAGTCATATTAATACTCATAGGAGGCATTGCAGCTATTTATGACTCAGGCCTATTAATAAACCCTAAACCTTAACTAAATTATAATTCATTTGAAAGTCTTGTTCTTTGTCTTTCACATTCAACCTGGAAAACTGTGCAGCCAATTATACTTGTTATAGTGTACCGTGCTCCTGGTCCGTACTCTGAATTTCTGTCTGAATTCTCAGAGTTTCTATCAAATTTAGTCCTTAAATCTGATAAAGTATTCATTTTAGGAGATTTTAATATTCATGTGGACGTTGTTAATAATAGCCTTAGTACTGTGTTTATCTCTCTTTTAGATTCGATTGGTTTTAGTCAGAGTGTACATAAACCTACTCACTGTTTTAATCACACCCTCGACCTTGTTTTGGCTTATGGTGTGGAAATCAATGACTTAATAGTCTTTCCACAGAATACTATTTTATCAGACCATTATTTAATAACTTTTGAATTCATATTACAGGACTACTCACCTCTAGGCAAGAGTTTCTACACTAGATGTTTATCTGATAGTGCTATAACTAAATTTAAGGAATCGATTTCATCTGCATTTAATTTAATGCCTTATCCTAATTTTCAAGATTCCTGCATTAACGTTTCTCTGAAATTGATCACCTTGTTGACAGTGTTGCAGGCTCACTACAGACAACCCTTGACTCTGTTGCTCTGTTAAAAAAGAAGATAATAAAACTGAGGAAGTCAGCTCCGTGTTATAAATCACAAACCCGTGAATTAAAACAAGTATCGCGAAAATTAGAAAGTAAATGGCGCTCTACTAAATTGGAGGAATCTCGCTTAGCTTGGCATGAAAGTCTAAAACATATAGGAAGGCCCTCCATAATGCCAGAGCAGCCTATTACTCATCTTTAATAGAGAAGAATAAGAACAATCCTAGATTTCTTTTCAGCACTGTAGCCAGGCTGACAGAGAGCCACAGCTCTATTGAGCCATGTATTCCTATAACCCTCAGTAGTAACGACTTCATGACCTATTACCTATTAGAGACAAAATCAACTCGCTTGGCACAGATTTTTCTTCAAACCCAGGAACCCAGGATCCAACTGTACGACCTGATATGTTCTTGGACTGCTTTTCTACAGTCGACCTTAACAAATGAACATGTACTATTTCAGCATCAAAGCCCTCTACTTGTCTCCTAGACTCTATTCCAACTAGTTTACTTAAAGAAGTGTTACCTATTAGATATGATTAACATGTCTTTATCAGCAGGTTATGTACCACAGTCTTTTAAAGTAGCTGTAATTAAACCTCTTCTTAAAAAAACTCAGTCTTGATCCAGAGGTACTAGCCAACTATAGACCTATATCTAACCTTCCCTTTCTCTCTAAGATCCTCGAGAAAGTAGTTGCCAATCAGCTGTGCAACTTTTTACATAGTAATGAGTTATTTGAGGACTTTCAGTCAGGATTTAGAATGAATCATAGCACTGAGACTGCACTGGTAAAAATTACTAACGACCTTCTAATAGCTTCAGACAAAGGACTTGTCTCTGTACGTGTCTTACTAGATCTTAGTGCTGCCTTCCACACTATTGACCATCACATCCTGCTACAGAGACTAGAGCATCTGATCGGCATTAAAGGAACCGCACTGAGCTGGTTCATGTCATATTTATAAGATAGATCTTAGTTTGTACATGTTAATGACAAATCCTCCATGCACACTAAAGTTAGTCACGGAGTCCCACAGGGTTCTGTCCTTGGACCGATTCTATTCACCTTATATATGCTTCCCTTATGAAGTATTATAAGGAAGCACTCCATAAACTTTCATTGTTATGCTGATGATACACAATTATATTTGTCGATCAAACCAGATGAAACCCATCAGTTAGATAAACTTCAAATGTGCATTAAGGAAATAAAAAGCTGGAGGACCTGCAATCTGATGTTAAACTCTGTTAAAACTGAAGTCATTGTACTTGGCCCCAAAGGCCTCCGAAACTCAATAGCTAAAGACATTGTTACTCTGGATGATGTTGTGTTGTCCTCTAGCACCACAGTAAGGAATCTGGGTGTTATTTTTGATCAGGATATGTCCTTCGATTCTCACATAAAATTTACGACAAGGACTGCATATTTTCACCTGCGTAATATTGCGAAAATTAGGAACATTGTCTCTCAGGAAGATGCAGAACAACTAGTCCATGCATTTGTTACTTCTAGGCTGGACTACTGCAACTCCTTATTATCATGCTGCTCCAATAAGTCTGTTAAGAGTCTCCAGTTGGTCCAAAATGCTACAGCTCATGTACTAACTAAAACAAATCGGAGAGAACATATTTCTCCTGTATTAGCTTCTTTGCACTGGCTACCTGTAAAATCTAGAATAGAATTTAAAATCCTTCTCCTTACCTACAAAGCTCTTATTGGTCAGGCTCCATCGTATCTTAAAGAGCTCATAGTACCGTATTACCAGACTAGATCGCTGCGCTCTGAGAATGCAGGGCTACTTGTCGTTCCTAGAGTCTCCAAAAGTAGAATGGGAGGCAGAGCCTTCAGCTACCAAGCTCCTATCCTGTGGAACCAACTCCCAATCGTTATTCAGGAGGCAGACACTGTCCCCATGTTTAAGAGTAAACTTAAAACTCTCCTTTTTGATAAAGCTTACAGCTAGGACTTACGAGCCCTTAGCAATGTTGTTATTTTTAAGCTGATTTTGTTCTGCTTAATGATGCTGCTATAAGCATAGTCTGCCGGGGGATAAAACTTTACCAGAAACTCTGAGCTTCACTCCTCTCTGTCTGCATCATTCATGTCTCATCAATGCATGTTACTAATTCAACTTCTTCCCCGGAGTTGTTTGTACTTTGTCATTTCGCAGGTCTCTGATCGTGGTGGTGCCTGCTGCCGTGGTCCTACATGACGCTTCCTGCTACTTTTATAATCAATAACCTTAGCTGTGCTTGTTTCTACTATTCTGCTTTATTAACTGCCATAACATATAAGTCATATTCACATTACTATAGATATTATTATAGTTACTGGAAGTGTGTCTGTCTCTATCTCTGTCTTTGTCTCTCTATGTCCATCTGTCCGTTTTTTCTCTCTTTCTCTCTCCTTTTCTTCCTCCCCAACCGGTGCAGACAGATGTCCGTCCTCCACAGAGCTGGGTCTGTCTGACATTCCTGCCTGTAATAGGGAAGGTTTTCGTTGCCACCGTACTCTACAGGGGAATTGTTGGGTCTATGTTTATCATAAATAGGTCATAGAGTGTGGTCTCTACCTAGTTTGTAAAGTGTCCTGAGATAACTTTTGTTATGATTTGGCATGATAAATAAAATTGAATTGAATTGAACAACATGTAAAGAATAACTAACATCATTACTTGAGTTATGTTTACCCTCAAAATACCACCTGATTATCAAATATTGCCTTTCTTTGATTCCAGTCAGATTACTTTTGTCCATGTCACAGTACTGATTGTTATGTCTTGTCATGTTTTTATTAACAAGAAGCCACAGAGGGATTCATAAAACAGCTGGTCCTTCTAGAGTAGCAGAAGGATTCTGACCAAGTGCTTTTAAAGTGGTTTGCTGAGAGACAACTCAAGATGGGCTCAAGATCTTTTAAGGGCTTATGTTACAGACACACCTGTCACACTCAAAGTGGGAACAGCAGGAACTGTCGTCTTTGTATTAATCCCAAAATTGACTTCAGCTCCTCAGCAGTATGGACAGAGGGTGTCACAGCTCCCGTCCAACTATAACTACCAGTAAAGACCCTACTCTCCTAAACGCCCAGGACTGACAACTTTTCACTTTAATTTGGAGTGAGATTCAGTATATATAAGTTATCAAGACATGTAAAAAGTCCTGTTTGCAGTTAGAACCAACACTATTCTAGGCACCAACATCATTGCACGAAACGTTGATGGTTTGTGACACCTCACAAAAGAGATAACAGCACACACTCTGATGTTACAAAACAAAAACAAACTTTCCAAGACAACATTGCAAACTGAGTCTCTCAACATCTGCATCCTAAAAAGGACTTTTACAAAAGGTCAGTTTTCAATTAGTTAAAATGCAAATTGCA
This sequence comes from Echiichthys vipera, assembly GCF_963691815.1. Taxonomy (NCBI): domain Eukaryota; kingdom Metazoa; phylum Chordata; class Actinopteri; order Perciformes; family Trachinidae; genus Echiichthys; species Echiichthys vipera. Next base: position 8,993,088 of record NC_139825.1, on the reverse strand, counting down.
TGTGGATGCATAGAAAAAGCTTCGTTTTAAAAAAGACATGTGTATATCTGGACTAAGCCTCAGACTGTAAAATAACCACACATTAAAGTTGTACTCCATAAGAATTGAGATATCTTGTTTGTAGCGGCCTCTTTGGCAGTAAGATGTAACTGCAGGCAAGTCTGTTCTTTCAGAGCCTCCATCTTGTCACGTTCATGGTCACTATGTGTGGTGACTATTAATTAGGGGTCCAAGCCCAAGGGGGCTAGGGCCATGCTCTCAGTACCAGCGGTGATTGGAACCCTATTGTTTTCGCAAGAATTTTAATCTTAATTTTTTTTTTTTTTTTTTTTCATCGGCAAAACTCATACTGCAGCCTACACCGTACAAGATATGGAGGTAAAACTTTGAACTTTGGTTCAGACCCCTGCCTGTACGGCAGAAAAAAAAAAAAAAAACAGAAAAAAAAAACACATGTTCACCAGCAGGTGGCGCTATAATTAAGTTTAATGTGTTTTGCCTGTAACTCCCACATAGTACCTCGCACATTCAAAATTATTACAATCAGGCGTTCCCTGAACGTACACGAATCTCTGGATATAGGCCACACCCATTTCTGCTTCTTTTTTTTCCCCGCAGGATCGCGATATATGCAAAAGCTATTTTTTCATACTCTGCCTAGGCCGAGTGTCCGATCAAGATGAAACTTGGTAATCTAGTTTCCAATGTTTTGACTGAGGCCTGCTACATAATTTGTCACCAACCACTATGTGGCGCTGTTATGTAAAATTCATCATATCTTAGCAAATATAAGTCGGATTATCAAGAAACTTTGAACAATAGTTTCTGATGCTCGTCTAAGGCTTTGAGAAAAATATGACATCAATCATCCAGGAGGTGGCGTTGTTTTGAATATCACTTATACTGGAGCATTAACGGTACAAGTTATGGAAACAAAACTTTCAGGGGAGGTATAGACTGGTGCCCCCACAGAACACACCAAATATGACACATGTCCAACACAATGTGGCGCTATAATCAAGGAAGAGGCTTTTTGGCCTCTAACTTCTTACATCCACATGTTCTCTGAAAGGCCCTGAATCTTGGGATCTAGACCACGGCACATTTCTGCCTAATATTTTTGTAAAAAATCCTGAACAATTAAAAGCCTTTTTTTTAACTCCTCCCAGGCTGAGAATTATCTGTCAATCATCTTGATGACAAGTTATAAAAGTCCAAAACATGTGTGAATTAGAAAGGAAGAACTTCCTGTATGTATTAAAGTCAAAACAGGAAGTGTTATATTTATAATTAGTTGGATATACATTAAACTCGGATTGGTAGTTCTGTGTTTACTTTAGACATTACTTGGTGCTGTTACGCAAAATTGAAAAACACACAAACCATGCGAAAAATATTCTAAATCTATTTTTGTGAACTCGTCCTAGGCCGCAGGTCCGAATTGCGTTACCTCCGCAGGTTGCTTGGTGGGAGTTGCACCGGGGCTTGGACCCCGTTGATACCTGCTTGCAGGTCTAGTCATTATTTATTTATTTTTGCTCTTTTGTAAACTTTATTGAAACACATTCCCCTCTCTATTTCCAGTCCGTCTCCTATATGTTACCCTCTGAAATCCATACACACATACACATGTTCCTATTACACTTCTGCCCTTACTACAAGCCTTCCCGATTTCCGATTACAGTTGAACGCAGCATATCTGGTAGTGACGATCTGGGCCGGCAGACCAACCGCTGTCAGCAGCAGCACTAATATGGCAGTTTTTTTTAACATCTAGCCCACGAATGTTGCCACAGACAGATATTGGAATACTGGACAAAAAGGCAAGTAGAAGTGCTTTTATTAGTGAGTCAAACTTGGTGTGTTTGGTGTGCCCACAGAGTCTGACCACAAAACTACCAAAAGTGTGTTTGGAATGCTCCTGTGTAGCAATCGTTTTCCCAAACTGAATAAACACCGCGCATAGAAACACAAAACTGTCATGCTAGCTCAGTCTTGTTGTAAGTATATATATACTACTATATATACTAAGTTATCCAGTTTTAAATGTTTTTTTCTGGAGAAAATGGATGTGTGGAGTGACAGCATCTCACAGTGGGAGCTGGCAGCCCTGCACCCCTTTACCTACATCTATAACATCCCACCCTGCTCATCTCCTCCCTCATTTGGGGTGACAACAGGCCACTCCCACAGTGCTAATACAGCAGGGGCAAACATAGACTCACTGACAGGCACTGTATTTTCTGCTCTGCTTGATAAGTAAATTGACCAGCCTGTGTGAGTGGGGTATCTGGAGCCAGATATGTCTGCACAGCCACCTTCACCGCAAACAGACACTGGGAAGAGACATCTTCAACACGGAGCTCTGAAAAATATGCAATTACATGGCACCACACCTCACCAGGTTCAACTTCACAGATGTGAGGACTTGCTGTTCTTTGTTTAATATAATTGTAAATCAAATGCCTTTTAAACTGATGGTCATACAAAACAAGCAAAATGACTGTGTCAGCTGTGGTTACTGGTGGTAACAGCAGTATGCATTTTAAGAAAGCAGCATTAACGTTTCCAGGTTCCTGGTATTAATGTGTCTATTGTGGCTTCAAAAATTTGATTATATTTGACCTGATTCTTTCTTCAATCCACACCTTAATTAAGAGCCAGAGCTAAATGTACCCAAACAACAGACATGCTATGTGAACGACTTACTGCAGTCATAAATGCGGTTTTCCATTACCCAGCACCAACTTGGAACAAAGAGCATGCAGCATTTTTTCACAAGTGCATAGGGCCCACCAATAATATGTCAGCACATTTAGAATGATCTCCTGTGTCATGTCCAGTTTACACACACTGGGGAATGAGTTCATTTTGACATGCAAACAAAGATCCAGGCAGCAACTGCCCTCATGCTCTGTCCGGCCCAGGCCAGGCCCAGCAGCCTGACTGTGTCTCTGGCTGTCCGCTGTAAAGCTGTTTGGCTCCAGTTCAGCCCTGTAATCCCTGAGCTCAGCACCCACCCACGTGTGGCCTACAGAGGGATGAGGTGAATCCGCCCTCTTAGCCTCAAGCCTCTCCGCCAGAGAGAGAGAGAGAGAGAGAGAGAGAGAGAAAGAGAGAGAGAGAGAGACAGAGAGCCATGCATGCTGCTAGAAGGTGCAGCACACACTACTAAGCTAAAGAAAAATATGAAACGCACAAGAAAGCATCCATACATTTGTGCATCTATTAAGCGCAGTGACACACACACACACACACAGAAAGTTTGTGATAATCCAGCAAGCTGCAGAGTTAGGAGCCGGCAGGGTTAGGGTTAGTTGATATTATGATGACCATATGGCATTGACTCTGTTCAGTGTTTATGCTCTGCTGTGGTAGCCTCTCTGACCAGTGTGCAGTTATTCAGTTTATCTCTGCTAATCCTCCTGCTGCAACTCCTCCTCCATCCTGTTCCTGAGCTCACCATCCTCTCTAGTGACAAACTAACACCATTATGCCACATCATTGCTGTGAGAAGTACGGACCAACCTCAGCTCCCACGTCTCTTGGCGTCACAGTGATGATCATATGATGATTAAGTGACAAGTATTGTTTTATTCTATGTGAGAAAAGTGATTTACATGTAGTTATTATAAAGCTCTTGGAGCTCAACAGAGACCAAAAGTGAAAGTGTTTTCCCAATACACTGACTCCATTGATGTTTCAGAAAATCCTGACAGACCCGATAACAATGTTTGTTTACAAAATCTTCCACGTAGAAAACCCTGTGTCTCGTACAATTCAATGGCCCTTAGCAAACTGGGGTGAGCAACAACTGGATATACTCTTTGATGCTTTCATATCATTAATAACAACACTTTCACTAACCTAACTTAACCTTACCTGTTGGGCCACAGACTTCAGAAAATAACATTGCAACAGTACATAAAATAAGCACAGCAGAAACATCAGCTGGACAGCCGTGTTTAACTATACATCTTTATATGTTACAGTTACAGCTGAAAATGACAACAGAAATAAATAAGTTTGACAGTTTTACATATCTCTGCAATGTAAGTCAACTGTCACCTGTCTACCTGGAAGTAATTGTCATTGTTAGCACAACGTATCACTGATTCAGTCTATATAGTTTTGAGGCTGGAACCGAGCCAACCAACTACCGGATGAATTGTGACCATGAAACATTTAATGCACAAAAAATGTAGGAAATGGGAGAAACGTTTCAAAACTGTGTACATGATCATAGAGTTCAGTACAACTCACTATCCTTTTGCAGGTTACTGTTCTTCTCATGGTAACAGCAAGCACCAATCACAGAGGTCACTGTGACACTTAGGATTGTGGGTAGTGTAATAGTGTAGCATTGTGGATCAAACCTGCTTTTCTTAAAACCAGGTTGATATGCAGACTTCTACTGGAACACAAACCATCATTTCACAATCCCACAGCCTTTGGTCAGTCTACCTTTGATGGTTAAGACATTATGGCTAATAATCCAAACGCTGATGCAGAATATGAATGGGATTATTTACTTCTGGAAGCTCACCATTGAGCTCTACACACAGGGGTAATTATTTTACCATTCCTTTTTGTTTTCTCTTTTAAATAATTTAGTTAACCTCAAGGTTTGTTTAACCTGACTGACTGCTTGGGTTTCTCATCCGACTTGTTGTTAGTGAGGCTGCCTCATTCCCAGATCTCAGTAATTAACTTCATGAGTACATGTTATTGCAACTGATAGGACTAAAATGAGATTGTTGTAATAAAGCAGATTCATCCTTTAAGTAAACAGGCGGATTAGATCTCAGAGAGATAAAATAAGGTATAGCTTTGATTCAAAAATCAATCACTGTCATGGCCAGGGGGAAATCCTTAGACAGCGCTCGGTTTTACTTTCTGTGTCTGTGCACCTCTCCAGGGTTGAGCGTTTCTCATCAGTTCCTATCTTCAGTGTTTGTTATTGTAAGGTCTGAGCGCTGTGCACACAATCTGAGCTACCCCGATGCTATCTCATGATTCAAAACAGGAAGCATATTTCAGATGTCCTCCATAGATACAGAGTGTGACACTGCATAATTGACCACGCCAAAAAAACTGAGATTTTGGCAACAAAAACCTCCCTAACAATCAGATTCCAGCAAGTAATTATAGATATTCAGTGAAGAAAGCGTACATTGACAGTTCATCTCCCTACTCATGTGCAGTCAGAACACAGCTTTGCCTCACACAGGATGCACAACATATCCTGACATGTTTGATTCGCACTGAAAACAGACGAGAGCCTTGCAGTGACGTCGACCTAAGGCACCGGTGGAGGCGAAGCTGCTTCATTAGTATTAATAAACATTTCGCTATTACAGGATGAGCAGCCTGGCTGAGTGTGCTCAGACTTCGTCTGCGAATGTCTGGACACCAGCTATCTGTGAAGGAGAAGAAGACAAAACACAAGGAGGAGGAGGCTGGAAAAGATGAAGGACGTTTAACTCAAAGAGGTCAGAGTTCTGCATCAGTGAGGGACACAGTTCATAACATGGTGACTAAAAATACTCCTTAACCACTAAGTTAAATTTTCATATTTTCTCATTTTTTCACATTTTTATATTTTACCTGATTTTGCTCATATAAACCACTACAACTAAAAAGTTCAAATACATATAGATAGATAAGAAGGAGACAGAGACTAATTTCTAATGTTCTGAAAGACAACTATTAAAGAAAGTGCAAACTGTTTTAAGGTATATTTTATTAATCAGACTCTGGTCTTTCTATGACAAAAATTAGCAAAGTTACAGAAATGTGATGATATTAAACATGATATTATAAGTGTCACAGTCTGCCCTCTCTTCATCTCATTCACCTCCCAGTACTTTTCCACTGGCCCCTCCTTCCACTCAACCGCCTGCCTTTCACTCCCCCCCTCATCAGCTCAACTCTCCTCACCTGTTGCGCTCAGCTGTCTCTGATCACCAATTAACTCATTATGTAGATTCTCCTCACCATTCACTCTCTGCAAGATTGTTCTCAGCTTTCATGCGAGACTCTCATTCGATCATATTGGAAATATGTCATGGGGGATTTTATTTTAACACATTGTCAAAATATATTTAGACTTCTATCAAATAATAATTATTTTAATGTATGAATATGTTACTGTTGATGTAATTGTGTCACTGACAATATTCCCACAGGTTTATTAACTAAGAGAAAGTTCCCTTCACATGTTACTGTGTTCATTCACTGCTCAATTCCTACATTTGGCCTTATTTGCTATAGCATGTGAAAACTGATCCTTTCTTTGGAGACAAAGAAAGAGGGAGTTTCTCCCAGTTTAAGCAGGAAAATGCATTTCCTGTTCCATGCCACACCTTGGACACAGGACTTAGCAATAACAAACCCAAGCTGTCTCTTTACATCTGCTTCTACTTCTGCTTCTAATCAGTCTTGTTTCAGTCATGTGTTAAATCAGTCTTTAGTTTTGTCTTCTCTTTAGTTTTGTTTTGTCCATTGTATTGCCTTTTATTGTGTAATCTATTTCGTCTTTATGACTGACTGATTTTGTTTTTTACAAAGTTCAGTTTTTTATTTGATAACATTTTATCAGTCAAATGTCATTTTAAGTTAGTGCTTGTATTTTTAAGAACAAGCTTACTTTTATTCTGGGCAGAGAAATTAGTGTATTAGTGCAGTGTTTCTTATTGAGGGTCAAGGGTTGTAGGGCATCCGGAGCGGCGTCTCACAGCTACACAAATACTCAGAACCTGACTCAATACATTTGTTGAGTGTGTGTCTGTGGTCTGCCGTCACCTCTGTATTTGAGATGGATTGTTCCTGGCACCAGGTACGTCATACTTTTCGGGAAATGGGATTTAATTCTAGGTGGAGTGGAGAACTCTGATGCTGCCGATTTTTCATTCCCCTGAATATTCCACACACTCCTGCAGGAACTGTGGCCCTCTGTTCCAACTTATTTCTTCTTCCTGTAGCTGCTGCACATTTACACGCACTCAAGGTGAAATTAACTCTGAATCTGCAAAACCCATTGAATTAAATGTTACACAAAGGTAATGAAGTAGCTCTTAAAGAGATACTTTACTCTTTTTAATTCAGGTCTGTGTCATGGCAATGTGGGCATTATGTTGGCCTGACTCCATGGCAGAAGAGGATCGGAGGTATCAGGATGACATGAAACAATGACGTGTGATTGGTAGATCTTTGATGGTCTATATAAAATGGGTAAAGTATCCCTTTTAATTCCCTTGTTTGTGATGAAAAAAAAATGTTTCTACTCTACCAACAACATATCAACTGTATGAAGGACAGACCAGGCCTGAGGTTAACAGGGTAAGAAGGGAGAAATAAAGGAAAGGTAATTTGCTGCGTAACCCCACAGGTCCTTCTTCCTCTCTCTGTCTTTATGTCCCTTCCCTGCCACCTTTTGCTCATCACTGGCACCAAGTGGGTAGTGCTGCTGCCTGAATGACCAACGGGCACTATCATGTGCTGTTTGCTATGAACAGGACCGTCAGGGCTAAATTATACAGTGTTAGTCCTAGCTGAGTGCCTATAACATGCTGCTGCCCCGCTGCTTTCAAGGGCATTTTATCCTAGTGAGGGAAAGGATTCAGGAGCAGAGGAGGAGCAGCTGTACATCATCTGCTGCGAGGCACAGGAGTGAAAAAATGAAGGTGAGGTCATCTATCATCTACCACAAGGGGAAGAGCTGAAACCCATATGGTTCAGGCCTAACAGGATAGTCTCTAAAATGTCAAGACAGGATAGGAAAAGAAGTAGAAACAGAAAATGAAATGTCATTCTGTGTTACAACTTAAAGAAAACACAGCACAGTGACTACATCTGCACTTAATCACTGAAATGAAGGATACCACAGATTTAAAAATGAAATCAACCCACAGGAAGATTACAGGGAGGATTACAGGCATGGACCTACCTTCATTGTACGGAAGCTCAAGTAAAGTACAGCTTACGCCAGGCCTGTCAAATCAGAGCATAACTGGACTGCAGTTGTAAAGTCTAAATTCCAGAAAGATGTCCAAACAGGCAGTGCACGCACCACTCCTCTATTTCACACTGATAGATTTCCAGAAGAGCATGGATGTAGCTCTGGTTCTAGTGTGGCAAGTCGGCACCTCCCTGCCTGGCTTTACCCCTGCCAGCTCCTGCCCTGTCCCTTTTTTCTGTGGTGTAGAACATACACTGAGGCTGTTGAAGGACAGGCAACACCTCTGTCTACTCATTGGCTCTTGGCGCTGTTGATGTTGGCATCTGTAATAAAGGCAGCCATTCTTTCTCCTGCATGTCCCCCTGCCCTCCTGCTGGAGCTTTCACCTCTGCCAAGGAAAGCCGTGAGGTTGAAATGGAAAAAAGGTTGTGTGACGGCGTTGTGCCAGCTGTGTATGCCCGCCTGTCAGGGAAAGGGATCGGCAGCCTGGTGTGACACATTTGATTATCCTGGCTGATTGGGGATTATGTTTTGCTTCCATTGGCACCCTCCTTGAAGTGAAACTTGGCTGTTTTCTCTCCTGTAATTTTTTCTTCAAGTTGTCAGTTTGACACCAATACAAATTCTCTGTTTTATTTAGGGAAGTAGTTCAGGGTGGGACACTCCCACTGAGTTACAGTTAAATATGGAAGGAGCTCAGTGTTCATGAGACAGCATATGAGATACTTGACTGGTCTGAGAGACTGAATGAGTCCTAACTTATTGGCTCTAAACTGTGGTACATCCCATTGGATCTGAGAATAGCAAACTCCTCTTGAATTTTAAAAAAAAGCTATCACAAAGACTCAGTGGACAAACAAGGAAGAGGAAGAGAGACCCTGCCCGGAGGAAGCCCAGGGCCCCCATCTGGAGCCAGGCCCAGACGGAGGGCTCGCAGGCGAGCGCCTGGTGGCCGGGTTTGCCATGGAGCCCGACGGGCACAGCCCGAAAAAAGTGACGTGGCACCTCCCTCCTCTCCATCCTGTGAGCCCAGCACTCGCAGGAGGAACCACTTGGGTCGGTTGCGCTGCTGCACGGGTGGCAGTGAAGGTGAGGGGCCTCGACGGACCAGACTCGGGCAGCAGAAGCTGGCTCTGGGGACGTGGAATGTCACCTCTCTGTTGGGGAAGGAGCCAGAGCTTGTGCGGGAGGTGGAGCGCTACCAGTTAGATCTGGTGGGGCTTACCTCCACACACAGTCTCGGTTCTGGAACCTTACTCCTGGATAGGGGTTGGACCCTATTCTTCTCTGGAGTTGCCCAGGGTGTGAGGCGCCGGGCGGGTGTGGGGATACTCACAAACCCCCGGCTGAGCACCGCGGTGTTGGAGTTCAACCCGGTGGACGAGAGGGTCGCCTCCTTACGCCTGCAGGTGGTAGTCTATCATTATGAATTGGATATTAATTTAGGTTTTTAATTTAACTTTACTGGTGTTAATGTTAGTGTCTTGCTGTATTGTGATCAAACTGTTTTTGTTTGTGTTCCTTCCAATTATTAGTTTTGCTATTTCTTTTCACTTGTTGTTGTTTATTTTTATCTGATCTTGCATACTTAGATCGATAACCAATAGAATGAGTCACAAAAGAACCTCATGGTTTCTACATTTTGAATTCCCTAAAAGTAGCCTGGGAACCATACAAACCTGCCACGCTCGTGTTTCATTTCCTCTGGCAGGTAGGTGGTTGTGTTAAGAGAATTGGATACAGTATTTAAGGTGAAGCTCCGTTCATTCCTATGAAAGTAATGTCTAAAAATACCGGATGAATGGCACTACTTCTGTAATACTTCCGCACTGTTGGGCTCTAAGAGCAGGCACTATGGGGATTAAAGTATTATATTGTGTGGCTCTTCTAGAATTTCCAGTTGTTATCGGAACAAATTATTGACATTCTAGTATTAACATGAAAAATTTTGCAGGGGTTGTGATGCTCTAAAAAAAAAACCCATGGATATACAAATGCCTTTCTCACCATGTAAGTCAATAGAAAAAAGTATTTTTGGGCCAGAGAACATCAAATGATCAAGCAAAAGTTGCAGTTCCACCATTTCGCCACTAAGTCAAATTGTCTTGACAAATTCCGGCACACTTCCTGGGGGCGGGTCTGGCCCCCAGGAAGTGTGTTATACTTGTGATTGTCCATTAAGATCAGGACAATCACAAGTGTTAATCTCATGTGGGCTGTCAGCTCATGTGTTTAGACGATGACTGACAGAGGAGCATTAGGCTTTAATGCAGTAAGTTAAATGCAGTTTTTCTTTCTTCAAAACGGACCAAGCACCGTTTCAACTTGCAACTGCTGATGTGGTTTTGTAGCTGTGATTGGTTGTAGGTCTATCTACAGTAACTGCATCCAGAGGCATTTTGTGCTGCACTGTTGATATTGGAAATTCAAAATTTGCAAATTAGTCTGGTGATGCCAGGCTACCTTGAAAGTACAGAGATGGAGAATGACAAAGAACTTTGTCTCACTTTTAAATCTGTGCTACAGAGACCACAATCCTAAACATTTTTAGATCTCCATTAATCTCAATTTTCAGTATTAATACATTTGTTTCTTTTATTTAAATGTTCGTTTTAATATAAATCAGTCACATGTGTAATGTGAAAAGTGATGCTCATAGTGACAAACCAACAGCATTATAAGCCAGCTGCAGTTCCCCTCAGCTGTAGGAGCAAATTTCAAATGAGTTCCTTGACATGCATAACATTTCAAAGTCACTATATGTCCTTTGACAGGACAACTTTTATAGTTGGACAAAAAATTGTTTCAATTTCATTTGTGATATTTTGCACATATGCCAGTATGAATACTGTGGGCTGACATTTGTGTGATTAGGAGTGCATGAGAGTGAGTATTAGATTATATGTCCCATATATTATCTAGATGCACTGCACAGCCATTTTGAAAATGTTTCAATTGGGCAATTATTCAATTATTCTATACCTTATATATACATGTGCAGAATAGGTATTTAGACAGAGTCAGGGTTTATGGTTTTATCTTGTACTGCTGCACTCCAAATAGTTGAACTTCAGGTTGGAAGAAATATTCACTCTTACTATACAGTATTTCTCCAACTTCCACCCTGACAGATTATCAGACCTAACAAGGCATTACACAATCTACAGACACATAAAACTAATGCAGTAGCCTGGTCATATGACTCCCACTCATTGCCTCTATTGGGTGACATCCCTTGTAGTCCAAATGTCACATGTGTAAGGTAGTGGTTTTTATTGTGTGTATTTTAAACTCCCAGTGTTTTAAGTTGCATGTCTGCTTTTAGTGTGTATTGTTATTGTGTGTTATTGCATGTTGTGTACACTGGGAGTGTGTGTTTGCTTTTATTTTGAAACAACCTTACTCTAGTGGTGACACTCCCAAATGCAATCACTGCACCTGGGAGAGATTGGGAGGACTTTAAGAAGACACAGAGCAGGCGAAGTAGACGGAGAGAGGACAAAGCAGGTGAAGGAGGAGGAAGCGGCAGGAAGCAGCGAGTCTACACGAGGGAAGACACCGACCGGAAGACCTACGCCAGAGCACCCAGTAGACGGAGTAGCCAGGTGGCTAATTGACGGCAGGCTCCATGAAGAGACAGGCAGAGTGAAACTCTGCCCTTCTGCGTGAGTAGCGGCTTTTGTTTGTGCAAAAGTGCAGTGACTGCCGTCTTGCCTCCGATAGCTCGAGACCGTGCCAGGAGAGGACGACGGTGCAGAGCGGTGGAGTCAAGAGACCGGGTACCGAGTAAAGGACGTGTGGCTCTTTCCCTCGGTGACCGAGCCTTCCCCGCCGGCGTATGCTGCCGCCTTCTCCCTGCAGATAAGCCCCCAAACTGTTTTATTGGACTTTTTACCGCCCCCTTAGTTAGCGTCATTTTAACATTCCAGTCCCTCTTTTACTAGCTCTCGCCTCTTATGATTCTATGGACCTTGACCTGTGATTTTAATCTGATTTTATTCACTGAATAAATATCAGTGTACATCCTGTTGATATATTGTGGTTTCTTGGTTTTAACGACTGCTCTCTCGCCTGATTTTAAATGTAATTAATTTTAATTAAACTCCTTTATTTTAAATGTCATCATTTTAATTATTTATAACTCGCACCATATACTCCTGCGTTACAAATTTGGTGTTGTCGGCAGGATCAGGCCTCGAGAGCAGCTGTGCAAACTAAGAAACAGAAAACATGATGATGCCTGTGTACAAGGTGCCCCGTGGCTGCCTAAGTTCAAGGGGGCTGGGGATGATTTGAAATATTGCGATTGGAAGGAGCAGATATCTGGGTTATCAGGATCACAAGAATTAACTGAGTTAAAGAAGGTTGAGATTGTACGGGGAGCGCTAGCAGGGGAAGCTAAGCGGCAAGTTAATGTTTTGGAAGAGGGTGAAAAGGACCAGGTTCGTAAAATTTTCCTCTATTTGAACTCCTTATATGGAGACCCTGTCTCAGTTTTAAGATCACAGTTTTTTCGTTGCACACAGGGACCAAGCGAGACTGTGTCATTTATTCTGAGATTGCATGAGCTATATTGCAGGCTGGGGCAGCATGACCCAGACAACCCCCTCTCAGATGCTGCCCTACGAGATCAGCTGCTTCTTGGGCTACAAGAGTGCTTTCTGGCTCAGGCCTTGAAGGTTTATGCTCGCCGGAACCCTGAGGAAAGCTTTGCTGCAATCCGTCAGGAGGCACTACTATTGGATGCAGAGTATGGGAACACACAGACCGAGGTAACATGCTCGCTTGTTAATAATTCACGTGTCCTTCCTAAACCAGCACAGGGATCTGACTGGAAGGAGATGCTGAAACAGGAGATCATGGAGGATGTTAAAGTACAGATGAGAGGACTCACCCGGGAATTAATGAGGGAGATCAAGCCACTTCTCTAACCAACAGTTGCCCCACAGCCCTCCAGAAGGTTTGAGAGAGAGAGACGACGGCCAACTTCGTACTCCAACCACCAGGACGAACAAGGTAGACCTATCTGCCACAGGTGCAGACATGCAGGACACATAGCCAGGTTTTGTAGGGAGCCAAATGCTCCACAGCCGGCTTTAAATTAGCCATCCCTGCTGCCGAGGTCCGGGGGGCAGGGGTAACTCATTCGCCACCAGAAGAGAATAGGGCCACTGAAACATTTATTGGACAAAGCCCCACCATAGGTGTAACCATTGAGGGAGTTAAGCTGCAGGGGTTACTAAACACTGGATCACAAGTTACCCTAATGCAAGAGGGCTTTCTGGAAAAACATTTCACCCAAGTTAAACTTGGAAAGACCCCTGTGTGTTTTCGATTGAGAGCAGCTAATGGGTTAGAGATCCCCTACACTGGCTACGCAGTGTTAGATTTTGAGGTGGAGGGCATTAGCATACCTGGGCGGGGAGTTGTTGTGGTGAAGGACGAACACTGCACACACCTGCTCATTATAGGTATGAATGTGGTGACTGCCTGTTGGAATACCCTGTTCAAATGGCCTGGAGAGTCTGTGTTCCCCCCATCACAGTTGCAGAAGCAGAGAGCATGGAGGGATGCCTTTGCAACCTGCCGACACGTTGAAGTCACTACTGCGGAGGATGGGTTGATTGGATATGTGCAGCCTTTTTGCCAGAGCAACATAAGAGTTCCCCCAGAGAGTGAGGTGATAGTGTGGGGTCTGGCTTGGATGGGCAAACGAGGAGCAGACTAATGTGCCCTGGTGGAAGCACGACCAGATGCCAGTAATGTAGGCGTAGCCAGGACATTAACAGTGGTAAGGAATAGCAGAGTCCCTGTGCGAATCTGTAACCCCCAACCCTACAGTCTGTCTATAGGTCGGTACGAGAAACTGGGGAAGCTGTACCACATAGATGAGACTGATGTGCACAGACCTTGTGACCTGAGCCTGTCCCTGGAGGAGGATGGAGCTGTTAAAGTGGCCTTGGTGGATACAACTGTGAACCCTGGACAGAGGGAGCTCTCACCGGAGGTGAGCGCATTAACAAACAGGCCAGATCTGTCTGAAAACCAACAGGAGGAGCTGCGTGCCCTGCTGCTCAAGTGGGAAAACGTTTTTTCCAAGCATGATGAGGACTTTGGCCAGACAGACGTTGTGCAGCATCAGATCCACACTGGCAATGCAGCGCCCATCAGGGAGTGGCATCGAGCCCTCCCCCCCTTGATGTATAAAGAGGTGAAGTCCCTGTTGTCAGGTATGCTTGAGAAAGGAGTGATTAGAGAGAGCTGTAGCCCTTGGGCTGCACCCACAGTCTTGGTAAAGAAAAAGGACGGTGGTTGGAGATTCTGTGTTGATTATAGAAAATTGAATGCAGTGACCCATAAAGACACCTTTCCCTTGTCTAGGATAGAGGAGACGCTGACCAACCTGAACAGAGCAGAGTATCTTTTGCCGCACTAAAGGCGGAACACACAGGCTCCTGTTTTGGCGTATGCTGATTATTCCCTCCCGTTTATCTACACGGACGCCAGTATCCAGGGGCTGGGAGCAGTGTTAGCCCAAGTCCAAGGGGGGCAAGAATGTGTTATAGGTTATGCGAGCCGTGGCCTACATCCAGCCGAGCAGAATAACGCCAACTACAGCTCGTTCAAGTTGGAGCTTTTGGCACTGAAGTGGGTGGTAACTGAAAAGTTCAAAGATTATCTGACTGGTGTGCAATTTACAGTATATACTGATAATAACCCTGTTGCCCATTTGCAAACAGCACGCCTTGGCGCAGTCAACTACACCAGCAAGTATCGTTCAGATAAAAGCAATGTGAATGCAGATGCCTTGTCTAGGTTTCCAGTGGAGACCCCAGATGCTGAACCCACCGATGCAGAGGCTGCATTCTCAGCAGCTGTGGAACTAACCCCTAGGGGAGAGAGTGAGAAGTGGGCTGATGGAGAATGGGAGGCAGCTCAAGCCAGCGACCCAGGGCCCCACTTTACCCTATTACTATGTCCTATCCCTTGGAAGTGATAGGTTTAGATTTTCTGTCCCTCGGTTGGCCCACAGATGCTTACGAAAACGTCCTAGTTGCTACAGATTTGTTCACTCGTTTTGCGTGGGCCATTCCTACATGTGGCCAGACAGCTCAGACAACAGTGAGAGCCCTGTGGACACATGTAATCCAGCCTTTTGGCTGTCGGGCCCAGTTCCACTCAGACCGCGGCCCTAATTTTGAGTCAGCCTTGATGAAGCAGCTCTGTGACACTTATTGCATAGCCAAAAGTCGCACAACACCTTACCATCCGGCAAGGAATGGCAGTACAGAGCATTTTTCCCAGTCTTTGTTGAACATGCTTCGCTTACTGGAAATGACTAAGCAGAACCGTTGGCCTGAGCACATTCCTGAGCTAGTACACGCTTATAACAACACAACACATAGTTCAACAGGGTATGCTCCCTCTTTTCTTGTGTTTGGTAGACATCTGCGGCTCCCTGTGGAACTAGAACTAGGGGTGGGCCCCCAGCAATCCCGTCACGAGCTAGGTGAGTGGGTGGAAAATCACCAACAGAGACTCTCCTTAGCCTATAGTATAGCGAGGCAAAAGATGAATGAGACATCTGCTCAGCATAAACGGCAGTATGACAAAAAGGCCAAGGCAGTGCCACTGCTGCCAGGAGAGGGAGTGTGGATACGGGAGAGAAACAGGCAAGGCAGAGGGAAATTATGTACATGGTGGAGCACTAATCCATATGTGATTTTGGACAAGGTGGGGGAAACGGGGGTGGTGTACAGGGTACAACCGGAGGGAGGTGGCCGCAAGCAGACTGTACATAGGAATGCATTAAAGTTGTGTACAGCACCCCCTGCAGGTGTTTTGCCACCAACCACTGGACCCAAAACGGACTCCCAGAGACTTGTAGAGACTCAAAGGTTGCTGGAATCATTGTTTTATGGGTTCCTACCGGCAGCCATGACCATGCATCCTCAGGATGAAGAGCTGGACGCAGCGCCACGACGCTCCGCTTGGCCTAACTTTGGCCGTCCACCAGAAAGATACAGAGACTGAATTGATTTTTATGTTACAGGGACTGCTAACGCCTCTCCGGGAACCATCACCTTATCGTGGTGGAGAGGTTTGTGTGTTCCTGTGAACCTGTGAGTGGGCAATGTTCAAAGCTTCCATTGCTGAAGCTGCAGCGGTGAGCTGTGGCCTCAAGGTCTTAGGTGCCTCAAGGTGTGGTAACCCTCAAACACCGTGGTGGACACCGGTGGTCAGGGAAGCTGTCCGACTGAAGAAGGAGGCAGTTGCAAGGTACTGACAGGCCAGAAGGGCTGCAGCCTCTGCTGTCTCAGAGGCAAAGCAGCGGGTGTGGGAGGAGTTCGGAGAAGTCATGGAGGAGGACTTTCAGGCGGCACCAAGGTGCTTCTGGAAAACCATTCGACATCTCAGGAGGGGGAAACGGGGAACCGTCCAAGCTGTTTACAGTAAGGACGGGACGCTGGTGACCACAGCTGATGAGGTAGTCGGGTGGTGGAAGGAGCACTTTGAGGAACTCCTTAATCCGACTAACACGCCCCCTTTTGTAGAGGCAGAGCTGGAGGCTAATGGGGAATCATTGTCAATATCCCTGGCGGAAGTCACTGAGGTAGTCAAACAACTCCACAGTGGCAAAGCCCCAGGGATTGATGAGATTCGTCCAGAAATCCTGAAAGCTTTGGGTTTGGAGGGGCTGTCTTGATTGACACGTCTCTTCAACATTGCGTGGAAGTCTGGGACAGTGCCAAGGGAGTGGCAGACTGGGGTGATGGTACCTCTGTTTAAAAAGGGGGACCAGAGGGTGTGTGCCAATTACAGGGGTATCACACTACTCAGCCTCCCTGGTAAAGTCTACTCCAAGGTGCTGGAAAGAAGGGTTCGTCCTATAGTCGAACCTCAGATTGAAGAGGAACAATGTGGATTCCGTCCTGGACATGGAACAACGGACCAGCTCTTCACTCTCGCAAGGATCCTTGAGGGGGCTTGGGAGTATGCCCATCCAGTCTACATGTGTTTTGTGGATCTGGAGAAGGCATATGGCCGGGTCCCCTGGGAGATACTGTGGGAGGTGCTGCGGGAGTATGGGGTGAGGGGGTCACTTCTGTGGGCCATCCAATCTCTGTACACCCAAAGCGATAGCTGTGTCTGGATCCTCGGCAGTAAGTCGGATTCGTTCCTGGTGGGGGTTGGCCTCCGTCAGGGGTGCGCTTTGTCACCAATCCTGTTCGGGATTTTCATGGACAGGATATCGAGGCGTAGTCGTGGTGGGGAGGGGTTGCAGTTCAGTGAGCTGAGGATCTCGTCTCTGCTTTTTGCAGACGATGTGGTCCTGATGGCATCGTCGGTCAGTGACCTTCAGCACTCACTGGATCGGTTCGCAGCCGAGTGTGAAGTGGCTGGGATGAGGATCAGCACTTCTAAATCTTAGGCCATGACTCTCAGCAGGAAACCGGTGGATTGCTTACTCCGGGTAGGGAATGAGTCCCTACCCCAAGTGAAGGAGTTCAAGTACCTCGGGATCATGTTCACGAGTGAGGGGACGATGGAGCGTGAGTTTGGCCGGAGAATCAGAGCAGCGGGGGCGGTGTTGCAGTCGCTCTACTGCACCGTTGTGACGAAAAGAGAGCTGAGCCGGAAGGCAAAGCTCTCGATCTACCGGTCAATCTTCGTTCCTACCCTCACCTATGGTCATGAAAGCTGGGTCATGACCGAAAGAACGAGGTCGCGGGTACAGGCGGCCGAAATTGGTTTCTGCTCTCTCGCCTGATTTTAAATGTAATTAATTTTAATTAAACACCTTTATTTTAAATGTCATCATTTCAATTATTTATAACTCACACCATATACTCCAGCGTTACACAAATATAGTTCTTTATCATATGTTAAAGTCAATCTCCACAATTTACTTCACATAAACTTGCATGCAGGTTTAGAAATGGCTGTCTTGAATCATGCTCGGGCACATCTAATTGGGACTGAGCCAGTAACACTGCATTTGCATTTCTGATCTATGCTGGCAGGCGTATTCTGTCCTGCAGGTCCATGCAACATTTGTAATAAAACTCATTGTGAGTCCCATCTGGCAGAGCTGTCAATATCTGCTTTCATGAGCAACACAAACAGTTTCAAAGTATACCAACATATGCACTGCCAGTTAGCCTGTGAGAGAAGCCATGCTAGCTCATCATATGTTGAACCGGAAGATTTAAAAGGGAATCTGTCTGATCTAGGCCAAACTGGGATCACTAAAATGCTTACTGTGTGTTTTCTGTTTACTGTGTAATCCTCAGCACTTACATGTCGATCTTATGATGAATCAACCCCTGCTAACCTCTGCATACCCCTAGACCCAGAGGCCCTCTTGCTTAATGTCTAAAGAGATCCCTCAGTTAAAACTCCAAAACAAATCTGAGCAGGGTGTTGTGGTGTCAGGAACAATTATGTCATGTAATTGGGTATGAAATGGGGTTTAGATCTGGACTCTGACACGTCCTCCTCCAATTTTAACTGATATCTTTACACACTTTGGAATTAGTTGTTCGCAGTCCGGCGCAGAACATAATGTTTCCAATCAAACCCAAATAAATTGAACTTAAGCAATGTCCTGTCATGGTTTGGCGGATGTTTTCTGCAGCAGGAGTTTGGCCTCTTGTACAATACCTCCACTGAAAATGTCTCCCAATCAGCTCTAATTCTCATGCAAGACAATGCCCCCTGTCACACTGCAAAACAGGTTAAGCAGTTCCTTGGAGCTAAGAATATTGAAACAATGAAATGTCCAGCCCAGAGTCCAGATCTAAACCCCATAGAGAATCTCAGGAAAATCCTTGGCAACTAGTGATGTCCTGTGGGCGCAGGT
The DNA here is from genome assembly GCF_963691815.1 of Echiichthys vipera. Classification (NCBI taxonomy): domain Eukaryota; kingdom Metazoa; phylum Chordata; class Actinopteri; order Perciformes; family Trachinidae; genus Echiichthys; species Echiichthys vipera. The sequence continues at coordinate 8,974,264 of NC_139825.1, read as the reverse complement.
GCTGAAGTCATTCAAAGCTGTGGCCTCTACACTTCATTTTTGAATCCTACAGAAGAAAACTTAGTTGAAATCATCTCTTCTGACACAATGGTTACTGTTCTCTAATTTTGATCACTGCTTTTTTTCACAAAATAAAGGTTTTTGTTGAAGTGCCTTGGTTATTTTTTTTTTAAAAAACCAACATGCTAGTTCAGCAGATATTCTATAACATTCTGAACAATAAAATAAATAGTATTTCAGAATAAATCAGGTATTTATAATTTGTTCTCTAATTTTGATCTCCAGTGTATGGATGATGTACCTTACCCAGGATACCTGTAACATACAGCCTCAGTTTGGTTGAAAGGATCACTTCCATAAATGTCTAGGAAGAACACTAAAATCAGGAAGATTTGGAAATTGTTGAGAAGGTTAACAACACAATGTATCAAAACGAACACGAAGAAACATTTTTGTACTCCATTTAAGTCAAGATTTTCCAGAAACTTCCATTAACCGTTTATCAACAGCTTTTTAGTGAGGTGAGCCTACCATGACCCTGACCCCACCAATTATTAGCCAACCTGAGTTTGGCTGTGGGAGGTGGAGGGAGTGGACTTGGATGCACTGGTGACTACCGTGGCCCTGGCCAGAATTCTCCAAAGACAATAGTGTTTTCCGAAAGAGAGAGTCACAGGAGTTTGTGAGTCCTGAGGGGATAAAGTGTCTGAATATCTGCCAACTGCACAGCCTGACAGGGCTTGTTGTGTTAACATAATCGGCAGGTAGGATCACTCCCTACTGTGTCTCCCTGCCCCTCCCTGAGGCTATCTGTGCACCGAAAAACACCACATTGTTTCCTTTTCATGGAAATAAATAAGCACCAGAATGAAATGGAACGAAAATGGAATGTGTCTTGTGTATTTCAACTATTATCACTGTTATTCTTGGTGAATATTGAGATCACGATTATTTAACACAATTACCTTTTAACTTTGGAAAAAAATTTAGTACAAAAAAAAAGAAAATAAATACATAGATTTTTAATATAATTGTTTGTGCACAAAGACGAATATAATACATGACTGCCTTGAATGGTAATGTGATTATCATTATTCATCTATTTCTTTTGCTAATGGAAATGTATTTTTGTTGCATGACAGAATTAGCAAAAGTTAGCAAAACTAGAAGCTAACACTAATGCTAGTAGTTTTATGGGCAGCTGAGAAGGTGTACAGGCAGACAGAAGTAGAAGACATAGACAGAATATTCTGAAAAGGGCCATTCTGCATAGAGTACTTTTACTGTATTTACTTTAAGTAAGTTTTGATGCTAATACTTTTGTGCTATGGAGTATTTCTACAGTGTGGTTTTACTACTTTTACTTGAATAAAAGCTCTGAGTACTTCTTCCATCACTGCTCACAAACTACTCAAAACTCTTAAACATATTTTCACCATGTCAATAAATTATATTTAACATATTCCAGTCCTTAACTCACGGAAACAGGTGGAAGTTCACCGCTGTAAAAGAGAGGGTGCACTGGATTTAAAACAAACGAGTATTATCATTAAGGTTCCATCTATTATTTTTCTTTTTTTTTTTAAATAATTCTATTAATTGAACAGCCCTAGTTCATCCTGCAGTGCATTCCCTCTCTTCAAATTCCAGTGTTTGAAAGCTGATCATCTTAACCTCTGGAGGTGTTTTCCCGCAGTATGAACACACAGGAAAGCCAACAGCCAAACCACAATCACCATCGGCCATCTCGCTACAGACGCAGTCTTTTACCACCTTTGATATGTTAGGCTAAGTTGTTCTGTTGATCTTTCACTGTTGAGCCAGGAGACGACAGGAAATGAGGCGGGAGAGATGGGGAATGACGTTGCAATTGATTGTGCCTTAATCCCCTAGGCCACCATCAGGGCACCTTAACTCAAGTACTTGCTTATCGAAGAGCTGGTTTGTATCGACCCTGTAGTTGTAATTAATGTGTACAATGGGTTAGTGAACCAGTTTAAACTCCCAAGGTTAGACTTGTGCACTTACGGAAAGGCATCCCATTTGAAGATGCCAGTCACAATCACAAACACAAATTGAATGGATGTTTCTGTGCACTGTAGTTGTTATATATTTGCACATTTTGATATACTCCTACATGTGAGAGCGTGTGTTTTTTAGTGAATATCTATCATTCAGCTCTGCAGCAGCACAAATTTGCCTCAACTCATCATGCTACAGTGAGAGCTGCTTTTGCAGGAGCTATGAGCCTGCGAGTCGCTTCAATCTAAAAAGATCTTCTTCACATGGAAATATGTCAGTCACTCTCTACAGATTACACATACAAAACTTGTTAAATTGACCCACAATTACAGCATAAACTGGACTTTATCCCAAAGGATACTAGCATCAATCTTTTGGCCTAATGCTCACTTCATCCACAACTTGTAGTAATGTGAAATATTCTCTCGTATAGTGTCTCTGATGTAATGTTCAGCAGCAATAGTTCACTTGAAATTTCAGCCCAGTTGTAACAGTGAAACTAAAACAATAGGACACACCATTGTTTATAGAGTACAGTATCTCCAGAATGCGTGTTATGTCTACTGACAGTAATGGTGGTAATAAATCAGCAGAATAATCCCCTGCAGCTTCTCCCTGCCACATGTTACCGGGCCTTATGGCAACCTATCCAATCCCAGACACCCATTGGGCCAATACTGAGCATGCATAAACAGACTTAATTTGCATGCACACATAATCATGTTTAGTGTGGTTTATTAAATTGGATGAAAAAAAATATTCATGCTTTAAAATGTGAAAATTGGGAAGTTTGTTCATTAAGACTTCATACCTAAATGATAAAACAGTAAAATTATAATTTTGCCTATTTATCTCAATTTCTGCATTCAGTTTAGGAGCTGGATTTTTTTGCCACAATCTATTTATATGCACCACGCAATTAATGTTATGTGGCGCTTTCTTATAGAGGTTCAATTTAGAGGGCTGGGTACTGGTACAGGTACCAATACCTTGACTTTGACACTGGTTCCTGAATGATACTTTTCTGATAACAATTTCATGAAATCCATTTGAATAAAAATACATTTTAACTTTACACTTCACAGTAAAGATCGTTTTGTAAGATATTATATGAACCTGTTGATGACAATACATTGTATTGAATGTGTTGTGTTTTTCCTGCATTCCAACATATAACCAATCAACAGCATTATCAGATCTCGATACAAGCATGCTGCATGCCAATTGGCTCACTGATGCTGATGACACTCCGTAGGTATTGAAATTTGGTATTGAATGAGGAGGCATTTTTCGATACTCAATACTTTTTAGGAGTGTATACAGTGTTTGTGTGTTGGGCTCTGATAACTTCCAAAATGCTGCTGACCTATACTTAATAGTGTGCCTGAATGCATCTTGTATCTTGCAATGACAGAGACCCGAAGCTGCTGCAGCTGTGCAACTGATGTGCTGCTTTCAAAAAGAAACCTATGTAGACAGTGTAACATTCTAAAAGGGCCATGTTTTTATTCAACGGATAGAATTTAAAGTCAATATTATCCAATGCCAACTTATTGTACATGACATCAACACCTGGTGCTACAGACACATTTCAGTTGGTACACAGTTAACTGTATATAGAGGTTGGAGCCCTTGCTAGCTATGTTGCACCAAACTACTGTATCAGTTACTAGTCACTATTTGTCAGTTGAGAAGCAACAGGATTTTTCCAAGAACCAAATAAACCACAACAAAATGGAAGCCACTTCTTAAAAAAAGCATTTCAACAAAGAATGCTGTTGATTGTTAGGTGAGGACAGTGTCCCTTTTAAGTTAGGGCCTGTTAGGAATGAGCATATATTCAGTGCAGGTATAGAAAACAAATGCAAGGTCTTATGAGTAGACAGTTGTAGATGTTGCGGCAGCACCGATGAGTCAGTGTCTTAGGTTTGGATTCCTTTCAGTCTCAGCACACTCCAATCAGAATCATTATCCTGGAGCAGAGCGTCCTCGGCGTGGTAATAAATGACAGACCAGGCCGGGAGAGCGAGCCTCTGTCTGGCCAGCTGGGCTTCACCTACAGCCTTTGAAAGAGAATGTGAGATGACTCATCTAATGCTTGTCACAGCTTCCTGGCTCCCTCTCAGCTGCTCTGAATGCAGCTCCGGAAAACTCCTCTGATGGGCCCATGATTTATTTAACAGATGCTGATGTATTTTGCATTAAAACAGCCTTAACGCTTTGGTGCACTTCACTGGTAGAAAAGGCTCCTCCAGCAGAGATCTAGATGTGTTATCCTCTCTGAACACTTTAACATCAACACGTTGGTTCTGCTGAGGATAGCTGAGTTGCATATTCAAAGCAGGCAGGAAGTGTTGTGGTAAATGTAGGACAAGAAAACAGATTTTCTCTTTTCCTAGCAGCTGCTGCGATATAAAAGCAATGAAAAGGTAAATTCAGTAAACTACATGAGTTCTTTAGCATAAAACAACAGAGCTCATTTTAATTCATAAACACAGAGGATTTCATCATTGTAGAATTTTCTGATACCAAGCAGCTTAATGCTGCATTATCTTCCCTAAGTGAAAAAGCTTCCCATGAGGATAGAAACCAAGAACTGTAAAAAAACAGATCCAGCCTTGGAGATGGAATTATACCTACAAAGATCACACAAGTCACACATAATCCTGTGATGCGAGCCAGAGCACCAAACTCATTATTGATGAATTAATGTGTACTTCGCCAAAACCTATTAAAGTGTATTAAGATATGCACGATGAATAGAATTGTTGAACAGTGGAGGAGTGACTGCTAGTGACCCCAAATCTCATTTGCAGTAAAGGGCGGTATGGCACAGGATCCCATCCACTTAGTGGAGTGTGGATTGTTGTCGAACTCAGCAGAGAGCAGCCTGAAGTTAAGGAACTATTAATAGGTCTGTTTAAAGGATCAATAGGGATTCATCACACAGCCGTCCTGTGCTCAGCAAAAGAGTGACTGGATGCAGCAGAGTTGAAAAAAATAAACAAAAACAACAACAGTCCAGACACTGTCTGAGAAGTCCCTCAGCTGTGGGTGTCCTCCAGCAAACATCAGCTGCCATGACATCAGACTACAGGAGACAGATGGAAAGAGGGAATGTGTGGCGGTGGGGGTGGGGGTGTCATGCCAGTGAAGCTGCTGCAGTCATCTCTGCCAGACACCTGCCTGGGTGTAAACAGAGTATATGGAGCCAGCTGTACTCTCCTGTCTTATTTTTACCTCACACAGGACCCACACACACCCACATGCCAGAAGCTGAATATGTAGGCAGATGACATAAGAGAAGTTAAACAGAAGAAACATGACAAGTGAAAGCAGCAGCCCTACCGACAGAGAGAGACAGTGAACAGCCCGGGACACGGTCGACACTAGCAGGATGAAAGCGAGGGACCATCCTTACACATTCACCTCCAGCTCCAGAGAGAAACACTCAAGCTCTCTCGACTCTCTCTCTATCTGCCTCCTGTGCTCTGAGCCTCTCTACCACCCTGCTGTCCCTGTCTCCACATGACTCTCTCTCTCTCTCTCTCTCTCTCTCTCTCTCTCTCTCTCTCTCTCTCTCTCTCTCTCTCTCTCTCTCTCTCTCTCTCTCTCTCTCTCTCTCCACCTCCCCTCTTAGCAGAGTTGTGTGTCCAGCAGGATGCAGTCCGAGCGAGTTCTTGCCTCTGCTGGCACTGCTGCAAGGTCAAGGTTTGTTTCTGCACCTAGTCAAAGTGACTGACTGGAACCTGAGAGTGTGCAGGCTATTGATTCAGTCATTTCAAAGTCTGAAGGTGTGGTAATTAATGAGATAAGCTTCTTTGAGTTTGATGGCAGGGAAAATCTGCAGACTTCTTTGGCAGTGGAGTGGAAAATAAAAATGAGAGTAAATTATGACTGAGATAAACAAGCCCCTGTACAGAAAAAAAAACGGTCTTCTGAGAAAAGGTCTACTTTGTGGTGTTCTTCTTCCAGCTGTCGGATAACACACGAGTTTCCGCGATTTAAGCACAAATGGTAACCATTGTAATCATAAGATATCTAATAACAATAACATAGCTGTCTCAAATATGATAAATATGATTTTGCCCTTAGGTGTTGCTCAGGGAGGCTGTCTCGGTCCACTCCACACTTTGATACTGGTTCCTGAATGATACTTGTTTTGATACCAATTTTGTGAAATCAATTTTGACAAAAAGAAATTTAACAAATTACACATTATGGTACAAATCTTTATATTTATATTTCAGCTCCTTGTGCGACGCACACTGTAGTCAAGCTTCTCAAAATACAACACACACACACACACACACACACACACACACACACACACACACACACACACACACACACACACACACACACACACACACACACACACACACACACACACACACACACACACACACACACACATACATGTTAGCCCTGTCTCTGTGCGTAACATAGCAGGCTGTCCTAATTCTCTGTTTGTACATATAACAATGAAAAGTATTGCCTTGTAATTCAAATACAATCCACGTTTCTATTATTGTAGAAATACCATCAGGAGCAAGTAAAGTAGTGCTTTTCCTGCATGCCTCTACAAAGTGTAACGTATTATTGTAACTTGGTACAGTGAGGCTGATAAGATCTACTAATTTAAATTTGGTATTGACTGATAAGGCATTTTTGGATATGCAATACTTAAGGGACTATAAACTTAAATTTCATAGTTTTTAGTGTTGGGTGACATGCAGCTGGATGTCAATGACAAAGATGACAATTCCGTCTGTTCCTTGACTAATGGGATGGCAGCAGTTAAAAACTGGATGAGCACTAACTTCTTGAAACCAAACAAAGATAAGACTGAAATACTCTTAAAACTGATGTACGACCGTTTCTGTATAAATAAGATGCTGAAAAACCTATTCATGATTTTATTTTAAATAGATTAGATTATTGCAGCAGACTGGTCCAACGCTGAAATATCTCAACAACCACTGAATGGATTGCCACACACATTTATACAGACAGAGGTGTTACCCTCAGGACACACTGTAACCAAAATTTAAATTGATTAAAATTCAAAATTTGTCCAGCAGCCTACTTCTAATTAGCAAACGTAGCATTCTAACACATTAATGTAAGATGATGAACACAGTCAACATTATACCGACTATTTATTAGCATATTGTCACTGTACATTATAGGATGTTAGCATGCTGATGTTGTCCACTGACAAAAGTTAAAGATGAATTTAACAACTATCTAATGTTTGACTAAACTCAAGAGGCCAAACAAGAACTCATGTGAACAGACAAAGAAGGCAACTTTTGTAGCTTGAAAGTTTGATGTTGGGGCTCCAGACACATGTTGGTTGACACCATACAAGTATTGAAGTTATACCGATATTGAGGTTTGCCTGGCTCCTGTAACAGACTGAGACCCACTGCTACAACATCAAGGCAGCACTGCCCCGATAGAAAGCTCTGAGCTTATTCACAAAAAAATTGTCATGCTTAAAACAAGCTGATGATGAAGCATATTCCAATGAATCTGACGATACTGGAAAGTGAAACGAACCAAGCACGCAGCCCTCTTAGTAAAGGAAAGCAGGGCCTCAGAGGATAAGACTTACTGTTGCGACTGTAAATTGCAGCGGGCATGGAGCGGCATTAATATCCTGAGCGAGCCTCTCTTTCCAGCTGGGAGGAAGTTTGCCAGGGGTCCTGCCCCCTTTTAACCCTGGCACTCACAGGCCTGTCGCCACGACGACTGATGCGGGAGCACGACTGTCTGCAGTGCCAAGAGGGACAAACAAAGAGAAAGAGAGAGTGCGGAGACTACTTGCTGTCTTTGTTCCACTAGGCCTTTAGGATTACTGGTAATGGGATTTCCCACTAATGGCTCCTTCTGACAGGTGGCATCCCCGTTTAGCTCAATGGCTATAAAAACATCACTGGGGTTTAAAGATTTTCTCGTCGTTCCTGTGCTGTGATCCACGCAACAATCCATCTCAGCAAGCTGTTTTTGTTTTTTTTGAAGATGATTTTTTTGGCAGTTTTCAAGCCTTTATTATATAGGACAGACAGGGAATGAGGCGAGAGAGAGAGAGAGAAATGCAGCAAAGGGCCGCAGGTTCTTTACATGGGGCGACTGCTCTAACCACTCGCCCCCTCAGCAAGCTTTTTATCAGTGTTTTTGTTTATCAAGTATTTTTCTTTATTAGTGAACACAAAAAACTCAAACAAGTGATACACTGAAGGCAGATTACTTAATTCTGCTCAATATCATTTCATCCAATATATTCAATATGTTTTTTTATTTAGTTTGAAGATAAAATGATTGTTTAAAACTACATTTTTGCCACAATACTTATTAACACTATTCATTTTAAAGAAAGAAAAAAAGACTGACTCTAGGAGACCCAGCATCAGATTTTTGACCACAAAAATCCACGTGTGTCATGTTTTTCAGTAAATCATAATGAAATTGTACGTCTCCACCTCAGTGTTTACAGACATAGTTTAGTTTATTTGTTTTCTGATGTAGTCCCTGTCTCAAAAGACCTGTCAATTACCTTGAGAGTTGTGACAAGTGTCTATAATATATTAATGGGGGATTTCGTTTATTTAGCATTGCACTTCCAACTATTTGCGGGAATTCGCAAAAGATTGATTAGACAAAGAATAGTGAGAATTTAAGCAGCAGAGGTGGAGATATTGTGACTTTTACAGGATACAGCGAGAGACCTCCTCATGACATGTGCTCTATCCCTTCTGCATCACCATGTCTGTCTTCACCTGCCTCACTTGCAAGTGCAATAAATACACCTAGTGTATCCCTGATGCCAAGTCAGAGGCAGGGAAAAGCAGAAAAACAAGGGAGGCAGAAGACAACAATAGCTGGAGGCACGTCATAATGTAATGATGCTAATGAGGATAAAGCAGCTTGCTACCTTTTCTCCATAAGCCTCTGAAAGCAGGACAGCTTGTGACATCACAGGGATCAGCTGCACTGTTTCACACATTGCAACATGAATAGTGTGTGAGGGTGTTAACGCTGTGCAGACGGACACAGACAAATCCTGAGCACAGGAATGTTAGGTGAAACTTTAGGCCCTTTACGTGTTATGGTCCTCTAGTTATTCACTTTATTCTGGGTTTAAGGTGGTGATTATCACTTTCCACTGAGAGTCATTTCCTAAATGTAAAAACAAAAGAATAAATCCTTTCAGTAAAACGTTGAACATTCCTCATTACAGGACATTTTCAGAGAGTAGTCGTCATCGTCATCATCGCTACATTTTGGCAAAGCATAGCAGCTGAAAATGCCTCTCTGCGCCCATTCACATCGGCGTCAGATAAACAAGACACTCTTATCAATATATCAGACTGGTTAATAAGTCAGTGTGTAAAAAGAAGCTGCCAGTCGCGGCTCGTGTTGTAAAAGTTGTAAAGCAACTTTGATTTTAGAGGGAAAGAGATTAGAACTGTGTGCACTCAGCTGAAAAAAGGTTCTGCTTTCAGAGCTTATTGGTGATGGTTAGAGAGCGGTTCTTGTTTGTTTGTTTGTTGGAATTGTTGGTTTTGTTGAGCGTATTAAAAAAAAAAAAATTATAAATAAATAAATTAATAAATAAATACATTAAAAAAAATGTAAAAAAAAAAAATAAATAAAATAAATAAATAAAAGAAACAGGATTAACAGGAAGTAAGAAAACCTATAGTATAGATACTAAGTGGAGAAGGGGTAGGAATGAATAAGCTTATGCTTCTTCCTGCTCCTTTTCAAACATACAAAGTGTTTTTAATGACTCGTGTTTCAAGTGTAATTTATTTTTTTTCATATGTTTGAAATAAAGCATTCATTCATTCATGGTCTAGATACATGGTAAGTGAATGAAGTCTGGGGCTTATTTTAGAAAGAACAGGACTGAGAAGAAGAGAAAGACAATGGCAATTGAAAATCTAGATTCAGTAAAGAAGCAGTGTAATAAAGCTCAGTGGGTGGGGGCGATATTATGTGCCACCTAACATTTTCCTGTTACTGTTCAGTCGCCAACATCCAGAAGAGGTCATACAGATGTTGTGTTAAAGAGCTTCAGCAGCAGAGCGTGTTTTGGCCCAACAGCTAATTTTTGCCCTCATATTTGGTAATGTAAGTAACAGACTAAATAACTTATTAATATGGATCATCAACAGAATTGGCGGACTGGTTGTTTTTTAATTAAAGTATTCATTTCATCATTTTTTGCCTCTTTTCTCTTCTTGGTAATACCTCTGCATGCTTAGCATGTCTAGAACTTTTTTAAATGTTTCGTCATTTGATATTTATTGGTTTAAAGTACATAAGGAAAGAAAGAACCAGATGAGGTCATGATGTAGTTGCTGTCCAGATGCCTCTGTGGTTCTTCATTCTGTTTGTTTCTTTTCTGGCTGTAATGATTCCTGACCAGTAGAGGGTGTTATTGCTCCAGTCTTCAGGCCCTTTCAAGCTCAGGAGCATGAAGAGCACTCTGATATTCAGAGCCAAAAATCTAATCAAAATTAGGTGAGCAACCAGCAGATATTTGGCACATGTGACTCCTACACGCCTGACGTCTCCCACTGCACACATGTCCTTCCCTTCAGGCTTAGGAAATATTGGCTGATGTAATCCTCAGGCTTTTGCTAGAAATTATAGTTGGGGTGAAGAGGCTTGCATTAAGACAAGGTGGAAATATATTTTTTTCCCTCTTTTGACCAAAACATTGTCTTTTGCAATTCTGAAGCCTCTCTTTATTCTCTCACCAATTAGAACCATGCACGCTGAGTGAGGGGGAGGAGAGAGGAGGGGCCATCTCCATCAGCCTGCTAACCACTCAGGGGAGCTCATTAGAGCAGCCAGAAGCCCAGAGGCCTGGTGTTGTGTTGGCACTCCTTCTGACACCACGTCAGTACCATCGTCTTCAACACCACGGAAAGAAAGAGCCAGTGAGGCAGCAATAGCACCTTTCAACTGCATGTCAGCCTGTCACAACACTTAGGTGTCCTGATGTAATGTGTAACAGTTGTTCTAAAAAAACTGTGCTGATGCACAACATCTCATGAAGCATCTCTCTTTGAATGGCCAATCGAATCAAGTTTTTTTTAAACTCAGAGAATAAAGCAGCTAAGGCTGATTGTGATTACCTGAATCTCAGGAGACGGTGTGTTTCACCATTAGCAGACTCTTCACACACAGCAGGTGGATGTAATCACTCCAGTACAGAAATACAAGTTGAGTCCTAAGGCCTAGTCCACACAAACACGGGTATTTTAGTAACCAAACTTTTACGTCACATATAGAGTGCTTCACAAGTCTCCATCGATACATTTACTGTTTACTGTTGCACAATGTGACGTCAAACAATGTCGACAAGAAATTGTGGTTTCCCTGTCCACACATTATTGCAGAAACCAGAGTTTTTGTTTTAAATTCACCCTGGACCCCGGTTACAAAAAACTCCGGTTTCAGGAGCCCACATCTGCAGTTATGTGCAAGGCCAAACCGTGCAGAGAAACACACGGTTTCAAAAATACCTATGTTCGTATGGACAGCCCCACAGAAGAACACCTCTGTATGCCCTGTTCAGTTTCAGAAAGCAGCTCTACAGCACCGACAATCTGAGGCAGATCCTTGACAGTGAAATCCTGCCTTCCTGAAAACCTGTGGTAGGTGGCCTGGAAGCCTCTGTGGGGAGAAGTCGAGAGCCCCGTCTTTGATACGGCCGACCTTTTGTCGAAACATTTAAGCATATGCTCTCTCAGGCTCTGCTATCACATGGCAGCTCTCTATCACTTCAGGAAGAGGCGCGTGCTTGTTTTGGTACCAGATGCATCGGAGTTAGCTGGCATGGCGAACGTTGAAGCATGGTGTACAATGAGCTTCGTGCCATGGTGCCTACTTTGAGAGATGCCGCAGTGGCAACAGACACCAGATGTTTGTGTGCACAGGCAGAGCTGGATTTAACGAGTGTTTACTGTCTTGTGCAGAGAGATGTTGGTCACATCCTGCTGTCGGGCTGCTGTGTGCCACCTCATGGGCTAGAAACCATGCATTACTTGAAGGATAAATGCGGTTTATTATAACCTGGGTCTTATTGCAGGGTCTCATCTACTCACCAAGGTAAATGCTGCGATCTGGGAACACGGTGAGATTCTTAAAAGAAGTCAGATGGAACGAGAAACACAAGCTGACAGACAACTCCCAAAATAACCAAATGTATTTGAGAGAGAAAGCAAAGTTGATGGTAAAATGATTACACCAAGTGTCTCTGAAACATCAGACTTCCCGTGTGTATTCCACATATTAATTTTGTATGAAAAGCAGGAGACGCTTTTCATACTGGGCGAACAGGGTTAGTTTTTCCCATTTGCGTTCATGTCCCAGACATACTAAACCAAAAGGTTTTCTGATCTTAATCAAGTGTTTTTCATGCTTAATCCCTTCCGTTCACTGTTTCATAAGATATTGTACGATACTTTTAGTATGATATCCTACAAACCTGCCGATGAGACTATGTAGTTTGGTTGCATGCAGGTTAACAGTCCGTGTGGAGAGTAAAAGAGACGGAACACATTGGGCAAAATTTATTTTATGAACCCATGGCCTATTTTTCAAAGACAATTTAGTTTTTTGTTAGCTTTTCATTTTATTTTTCTGAATACGTATATGTATGTATGTATATATATAAAGACGTCGTCTCTCAACTCCAAATCCATTCTCGTGCCTCAAGTTGCTAATCAGACCATGAACAATGACTGCAGAAGAAGAAGTCTCTGACCAGATATCCACACGCTACACTGGAAAGCCTGAAAAATTGGCCATTGGGCCGAGGAAGTAGAATTAATGTAGGAATTCTTGAGTTATGGATAAAAGTGTAATGTGGGTCACAGTGACCACTGATCTCCAAAATCAAATCAGTTAATCCTTGAGTCCAAGTGGACATTTGTACCACATTTCGAGATATTGGGCCTCATTTATCAATCTTGCGTATAAACGGGCGCAGATCTGAGCGCAGAATTGGTCGTACTACAGGACCCACGTGTGATTTATGAAACATTCGTATCTGACCAATCTCAGCGTACAAATGAGCGGGCCTTGATAAATGCGGCGGCTGAATTCGATCGTCATTAACATGTTACAACCTTAAATATTACTGGTTCGGAGGCCTCGCCCACTGAGGTCAAACATGGAGAGAAGAAACACTGGTGAGAAAAGAAACTTTTCCGACACACAGATCGGCATCCTGACATCTGAGATGGAGCAAAATAAAGATGTGCTTTTGGCAGTCTTAAGAGTGGAATAAAAGGGGCCCATAAAAACGCTGTATGGAAAAGAATAACGGAGGCAGTCAACCCGAAGCAGCGCTCCACTGTTACCAGTGTGTGTGTGTGCGCACTGCTGAACCTGCGCTCCTGCTCTGTAGCGGGGTTTGCCAGCGGGGTTATTAGGTATTCCATTAGAGGATAACCTTTGTCACCTAGAAGAACCATACCAAGATGTTTATTATCTGATACCTTGTTTCATTTAATGCAATTTATCGAGGGTAGCCACTAACCGAGGAGATGTCTTTGGCTCTGACTTTGGATCGTAGCTCCCGCTCACGTCCAAATTGATAAATGCTGAAGTTTGCCAGGAAATGGTCGTACGCACATTTTTCTGCCGTACGTTCGTTTGATAAATGAGGGCCAATGTGTTTACAAGAATGGGATGGACAGACAACCCGAAAAAAAATGCCTCTGCTCTGTTGCTGGCATGGAGGCATGAAAATAAGACCTAGGTCTTAACAGATGAGAATAGCCTTTAAGCTTTAGCACTCACTTGCTAGTTTTCTGTTCAGCCTGATGCCATTTACTCTTAAACAACATACAGACCCAACCATAGCAGCTGGTGTTTACAACTAATTTCACGCAGCACACATCAGACCTTAGCACAGATAAATACGAGCGTTCTAGATTCTCTGAAAACATTTCAATGTGACTTAATTTAGGTCTTGACAAATGATAAGTACGTACATTCAGATAATATTTGTCATTGCATGCTGTTTCACATAAAAACCCAATACAAGATGAATTAAAAAAAAAAAGACATTCAAGGGAATAGGCATTGCATCTTTTTAAATGTCTTGTGTTGGGTAAACATATCATGAAAGACTCACTGACATTTTTAGATAACTTCCTTGTTTAGCAGTGAAAACTATGAGAAACTGCAGAGCTAAGAAAAGAGGACTGTTTGGATGGAGAAGTTCTTTCTTCAAAGGGAAATCAAATTGATACACCATGAGGGCTAATTTCTACCGAGCAACTGTCGCTGTGACTTGATAGTGAGGATCAGATTAAAGCTGTTGGCATAAACAGAAACAAAACAAAGTAACTTTGACCAGCTCTTTTAGGAATTGTTCATTTCAAGCCAGAGGAGAAAGAGAAAATGAGCAGGGCAAAGTCATGTTAAGACAAAGCAAAAGACATCACAGTAACTGGTCGAAAATGACAGCTATTATGTTCCTCATGGCCATTATCATTTCAGTGGTAAGGATAATCCTATTTATTTAAAATAGGCCTCGTCCACTGGATCATCAAATAGTTAATATTATTATGATTCATATAAACATGAAAATACACACTTCTAAAAACATCATAGACCCAATTACCTGAGCCTGAATCACTTGGCTCTTCAATCAAATATCTGCATACTGACCTGATCTACCAGTCTCTCTTGTCCAAATTATACCTAAGCCCACAGAGTGACATTAAAAGCTCATCAAATGTTAAAAGGCTTTTCATTCTGGCCAGGAGAAGACAGATTATCGTGTGGGGACCACTGACTGTTCAGCAGCACTGCCCAGTAATTACCAGTGGTGCACCAACTGTCCCCCATTCCCACTGCCATCTCACCCTCCTGCTCAAAAAACATGTTTTCACCCAGCTGTGTACATCTACCGGCTCAATTTACTTTCATGAACCGTCTTTCTGAGTATCGATACGTTATTTCAATTGGTTTAAGAAGGGTGTGATAACCGTCTCACAATATATTAGGGTTTCAAGGTATTACACAATTATTTCTATTTGATATTTATGACATTTAAAGTTTTCATCTATTTAATTGCTTTTTTGAAGAGTATAATAATCTCTGTGTCGGTGGCGACATGAAATGTAGTCATTCTCATTAGGCTTTTTCCAGAGCCTTTCACTGAACAAACTCACAATAAACTGTCAAACTCTTAACATGAAAAATTATCATTTCATTCCACAAACATCATATGTGTTATCAGGGCTGTAAACTAACTTTCTGGCTCACCTGCCAAGGGGGACCAGTAGATGAAAGAATGTGCCGGCCAAGTTCATTTTTTACCAGCCGGATAATACAATTGCCTCTTTTTGTTGCATAAACATCTATTTCAGTACTTTTCATTAAGATAACATTATTATAACAATACATGCTTAGAAAAGAGTATTATTTAGAAATGCATTTTAATATTATTAATTGAATTTCAAAACATTGCAAAATGAAAACTTTAGCGGTACAAAACGCTGACAAAGGAAACATTCATTAATTACTCATCAGAACTACAGATGGGGCCGATCCAATCAAGTCTGTATGTATTTTAAGAATAAACAGATTGAGATTCACTACTTTATTGTCATTTACACTTCAGTGCACACAGCCAGGGTCTGTAGCACACATATGTCATCAGTTCTCAGATGAATATGCTCTATCAATTAAACTTCACAATACCGCTATAACAATGCAATAGATTTGGTCAGCTGGCATGAACCTGAGTCACTGCACCATCTATGTTTATGTCACACACGACTCTATTAGCTCCACAATCATTTTACGGACATCACAAGGAAATAATCTCTGACTAATTAAACGTTATTTAACAATTCTCCACATCCATTACGCAAAGAACACACGCACAAAATAACACTCTCCATCTCCATCACAACCACCTTGCAAAAATACTATAGTGTGACGTTAAACTGCATGAATAGATAAAGGACGATAGTGTGCGGCGGAACCATGCACTGACTTTGAGCTTCAGGCACTGTGAGATGGGGAAGCTGCTTGACGATGTGAGGCCCAAGCATTTTGAGCTGGAGTTCCAAGTACCAAGCCGGTGCCACATGATGTGAGAACGTTTCCATGTTACAGCTGTGAAGTCGGGGAGCTACTTCAGTGCGAGACTAAACAAATCACTACTTTAGCGCTAACGTTTGCTACCGTCATAATTTATAATTTTATAGCTACTACAATGTTTTGCTATATTTTGCATATTTTATTGCACCAGCACGACTATCGGGACAAACATGTACCCTCCCTGTGGCAAGTAGCCCTCCAAAATTAAGTCGCCAGGGGAGTATTTTAGTCGCATTTGACGAGTGGCGACTGCTTGTTTACAGCCCTGTGTGTAATCCAGGACAGATAATGACTGGGACCAGAAAATAATTGTTAATTTCAATAGACACCAATGTACATTTTTTTGGGGGTTGAGGTCCCATGGGGTCTACCAGAAGCTGTATTACAGGGGCGGGACTTACCAGCCCGATGATCATATGTATATTTCTTCACAGTAGAGACTAGTGTACAATGTACTATATGTGGCCCATTAGACATATGATGAGTGGTGTGTGTGCATGCATGCATGCGCACTCACGCACGCACGCACGCACGCACGCACGCACGCACACACACACACACACACACACACACACACACACACACACACACACACACACACACACACACACACACACACACACACACACACACACACACACACACAATTCTCCCTCTTCTAAGTCCCCTTCCTCCGCCCTCCCCTCCTCTCAATCTCCTCTGCATTAATTATGACATTGGTAATAAAGGAAAGTGTTTAATGCGGAGGAATTGCAAATGAGCAGGAATTGATTGGGCCTTCTCTTGTACTAATTGATTGCAGTCTTCAGCTGCAAATAATAAAAGAAGAGGAAGAGAAGGAGTCAAGGGAGAGATGAAGAGAATATTAAGTTGAGGAGAGGAGTTAAAGGCTGGTTCACCAGAGAGAGGTGGGACTGCAGGTGAAGAACAGGACCCCAAATGAAATATTAGTGTGCTGAGACCTTACTGAAGTGTCTCTTCACAATCCTGTATCTATAATAATTGGCCAGAGTGTCTATACTAAACCGGAAGCTGTCAAAACATACAGGTTTACCATGGTGACCAGTTCAGAAACATGTCTCTGTCCTAGCAGCCTCGTCAAACTTTGTTTTAAAATAATTCAAATTAAAAAATCATCACCAGCAACATGCCTTGCTTCTAGCAGAACAGTAATATCCATCTTTTGGCATTACTGCAGCTCCTGGCTGAAAAAAAAACAGTAAATACTGCCAGCGATGGATTTTTTCCCAGAAAGCTAGGCTAAAGGGCATGGGGAGTAGCAGGAGGTGTTCCAGGAACCATTAGCCCCCCATTGATTAGCTATCGGGCTGCACATTACAAACAACATTGTTGTGATATTAACTGAGCTGCTCTTGGGGTAAATAGCTCACAAAAAGTTAGTTTTTTTTGTTTTCATATTAACAATATCACATACTGTTTTTGTGATGGGTTAACTTGTGATTCCGTTTTCTTTGGATCAAATTGCAGAAATTAAGCAGTTTTAGCAAAAACATTCTTTGGGAAAATCTGTATAAATGTGCTATGAAGAATTATATTTACAACACAGAGCCTCTCAAGATCAGATTAAATTAGGAAAAGACCCCCCGCTTGACTTGCATGGGTTTAATGGCAATGGTCTGTGACAAACAATGTTTTTTGAAATTACTAGGATTACAGTATGTGACCAGCCAGATGTTGGTGGCGGAGTTCTTTCTCTCTTCTTTGCTGAGCTACCTTGATGAAAACACAAAAATAGAATTGGACAGAATGTACAGCTGTTTGCTATGGAGATTTGACTAGTACAAAAATAGCATGCACTAGGTTGAGACTCTGGCCGAATACACAGCTTCTACCTAAGGTTGCAGAACAGGCCCGTGGTGAAAGAGAAGTGCACAAATCATCCATCAAGATGACTAAATACATCAGAGAGAATTAGCAATAGGCTAACGTGTTTGAGCTTCAGACAGGAAGCGGCTGGGCAGCAGAGCCTCTTGGGCGGATTGCCAACTCACGGTATGGCAGACGTATCAGAATGGTATGTGTAGTAAGCATCTTTTATCAGTGTCTGTTGTTTGTTAGCTTGTTAGGTTGTAACTGTCAGTGACTTACAGCTTTGATGAAGGAGTGTTTTCTCTCTGTACTGACAGTCCGCTCTGAGCTGGAGGTTACAAGTTTCTTTGCTGGTGTTGTGTTGAAGTTTTTCCACCGTTGAATAGTTATTCACATACCAGACAGTGATTGGTTTATTTACTAGCGACACACTCACTTAAGCTGCCAGGGATACGTTTGAATGTCAGATATCAGAAAACACCTCCGTAGTAACAAACTCTGTTCAGATACAAGTCACTGTAGTCAATGTCAGACATTTTAAAGGACACAAACACTTTTTTTGAGTGAAGTGGAAACACACTACTAACATCATCTCAGTGAGTCTGTCATTTGCCGCAAATCAGTTGATGCAGAAGTTTATCCGGAAGTTCTTTGCTATAGAACGATGCACATAAAAATGCCCGCTGCTCTGACGACCCTGCAACGTTGATTTGTGTGGGAATGATCTTCCTATCCCATTCTTTTCTTATGAATAAAAAACCTCCATCACACTGCATTTTGTTGGAACTCACACATACAGGCATACACACAGCCACAATCTGGAAAGCGCTACCTCCAGCTGTTAGGAGAAACTTCGTAATCCTTTCTGAATTTACAAAGGTGAAGGTGGAACTCTTCCTGTGGAGACAATAATGAACTTTCCAATGCCATGCTGGGAGAAGCACTTTGGAAGAGCAAGATGGTGAATGTGGCCAATAAATTTTAAGTGTTTGCAGGATACTGTAAGAGCATTGCTGTATCTCTAATCCATCCGACTGCCATTAGCAGGTGCAATATTGCTGTTATCAGAGTCAAGGAGAAATCAGGCTTCATTGCGCCTCACAGGGCAGCCAGGGCTGGGCCGCAGGTACCCCCCTGGACCACTGACAACCCCAGGGTCAGAGCCTAGCTGGCTGAGACAGATTGATCTGCGCTCAGGGCCACTGTGGCCATTAATGTTATATGAGCTCAGCCTCATTGAAATGCATAAATGATGATGGAGGACCCCAAGTTGCGGCTGTGTCCCTGAACGCCCCAGCCACTGTTCGTCATTGTTGAACGAGCTACAGGTTTCCTCTGATGCTATGACTGGCCAATTATAACATCTGACAGTGATTAAAAAGTACTAAGAGTGCAGCCTGAGCTACAATGACATCTAAGTTATTATTGTGGCATTTATTCATCTTTATGGTAATTTAAATCCATTGCACTTCCATCCAAGCATGTATTAAGAGTAATAAACTGAGAGGACATTTCTGTCTTACAAAATGTTATTGTTTAATCTGCTGATACTGCTGTTATAAACCCATTGAGTGCTTTATATGTGTACAAAAAGGCAAATTCTGTCTGAGTGGGTTTCATATTTACAAAGATTTACTTTAAAAAACACTACAAACCTACTGAGATTCTGCCAAAGAGAAATCAAAGTACAGGTGGAAATAAGACAACGCAACGCTGAAATAATTACAACAGCTGATCACAATCCTGGCATACAGTCAGATAAAAAGCACCATTAGAGCACTACCTCAGAGAACGGTAGTTGAAGCATTACCAGGAAGCCTGGTCTGCTGTGTGCCTCACTGCAGAGACACAGGTACAAAACCCAATTCCAATGAATTTCGGACGTTGTGTAAAACGTTAATAAAAACAGAATACAATGATTCGCAAATCCTTTTCAACCTATATTAAATTGAATACACTACAAAGAAATGTAACGTTCAAACCAGGGTTTCCCCCAGCACTTTACAGCTTAGGCGGCCTAAACAACACATTGCTGCTGCCTTAACTGACGTTTTCCAATGTTACTCCGTCCTGTTTTCTCCCTTTCATTCCAAACTAGTGTTGCACGGTAAAACGATATCAGAAGGGTTCTGTGGTACCCTATTAGTATCATTACTTTATGAACTTTGTGCAACAGCAGGGCAGTGTGTCTGTGTGCAGCTTCTCTCTGCTTGATCACTGCCTGCAGCCAGAGTGGGCGTGGTTTCATAGTGCAGACCTGCAGACACCTCAGAGTAAAAAAAGCGACGGGTGCATGACAGTACAATATATATATATATTTTAACATACCATACATTCAGAATTAGGGGTGTGACGAGACCATCATCTCACGAGACGAGACATGATATTGAGTCCATGAGAACGAGACGAGATTTTAACACTATTTTAAAATTTCAGTATTTGATTTTAGCAGAGAGCTGTGGTGGAGCTGAGGTGTCTTTGCATGGTACTTTTGTTATCAGTGGTGTAGCCTACGGTACTCACAGAGGTAAAGCTCAGGAGCTGCCAACAGAGTCCGTCAGTTGTGAAACTGTAACAATAACCTGTAGCCCGATGTTTAAGAAGCTGCTGGCCTCACGTGTTATGTGTTTGTGTTACTGTGCTGACGTCACTATCTTCTTTCACTGCTTACATATTGTTCCTGTCTTATCTGTCACTCTGTTGCTGTTTAGCCACTTACATACTGATATGGCGAGACATCTGGTCACAGTCTGGAGCCCTGTGTGTGCTTCAAGATTCTGAAGATGAGTAGAGTAAGTCACCAATCAAAGATGGCAGTGGCTTTTGGACATACCAGAACATGCGCTGGTGTTCACAAGGATGATCTACAACACCAGTTATTAAGTATCTATTTTAAATTAGTCAGTGCTGATAATATAATGTGCATTTTCTGTTGATAATTTATAATATACAGTATATTGTAATTGTATATCAGTAGAGATTGGTCTGATAAGAGCACCAACCTCCACCAGGTCTGGGTTATTTGTGTTGTACTGTAGTACACCATGATAGTTTGTATCCACATGAAGTGTAAATGGTAAATTTCTCCTTTGTACGATGAATTATATTATTTTATTAAATGAACATTTTAATTTGCTATAAAGCTCGGCAGCTTTTACAAAATATTATTTTGGCTTTTTAAGTTTAAGTGTTTTAATGAATAAAAATTAATAAATAATTTTAAGTTCCATGTTCTGTCATCTAACATTTTAATACATTAATATACTTGATGATGTTTTAGTTTTTCACCCTGGTTTTGTTCAGTATCAGTATAATTTTTTATAATCAGTATAATTTTGGTATTGTGACAACACTATTCCAACCCATGATGCCATGGGCACTAACACACCCTCATACCATCACAGATGCTGATAACAATCTGGATGGTCCTTTTTCCTCTTTGGCCCAGAGGACACAACGTCTATGATTCCAAAAACAATTTTCCACTTTGCGTCAGTCCATCTCAGATGAGCTCGGCCCAGAGAAGCCGGCGGCATTTCTGGGTGTTGTTGATATATGGCTTTAACTTTGCATGGTAGAGTTTTAACTTGCACTTGTAGATGTAGTAACAAACTGTGTTAACTGACAATGGTTTTCTGAAGTGTTCCTGAGCACACGTGGCATGTTGGTTTTGGGCCTTGATACTTACGTGCAGAGATTTCTCCAGACTTCTGAATGTTTTGATGATATTATGGACTGTAGATGATGAAATCCCCAAATATCTTACATTGAGAAAGGTTGTTCTTAAACTGTTGGCCTATTTGCTCACAGTTGTTAACAAAGTGGTGAACCTCGCCCCATCCTTGCTTGTGCATGACTGAGCCTTTCGGGGATGCTCCTTTTATACCCGATCATGACACTCACCTGTTTCCAATGAACCTGTTCACCTGTGGAATGTTCCAAACAGGTGTTTTTTGGAGCAACTTTCACAGTCTTGTGTTTCCCCTGTCCCAGCTTTATTGGAACGTTTTCCCTCGATCAAGTTCAAAATTAGTGAATATTTCCAAAAAACAATCAAGTTCATCAGTTTGAACATTAAATATCTTGTCTTTGTAGGGTATCCAAATGAATATAGGTTGAAAAGGATTTGCAAATAATTGTATTCTGTTTTTATTTACGTTTTACACAACATCCCAACTTCATTGGAATTGGGATTGTAAATCAGCTTTTACACAACAAGACCAGATGTGAAAACCCTAACCAGGTTGAAACGAATTCCTTACATACTAAATACCAAATATGTGAAATTGCTGAGGAATGGCTGCTAAAATAAAGTGACCTTTTAATCAATTTAACACAGATGCCAGGCTGGCTGATAAATGTGCCAACAGAGCATGAGAGAACACAGCATGCACTTTTCTCAGCAAGTATTAAAAGTCATTCACATGATTTCAGAGTGTGAGCAAGTAAAGCTCTAATAACATCTGTCCAGCTGACCGCCAGTGGCTCACCCACACTCACCATACATCTTCAACTCTCCCCTTGCTGCTCTCTTTGCCTCTGTGTTGTGTTACAAAGCCTATCCAGCTCTGGTCTGTGTCAGGTAGAACTCCTCCTGAGATCCTGCTGTAGCTCTTTACCAGCTACGGTACAGAGGGAGGTGCTTTCAGAGTGCGCCCTGCCGACAGCTGAGTGACTGCTCAGTTTTGTTTACACAAGGAGCACAGGCTCTCTATTCTGGCTCAACAAAGCCTGGTGCGTGGACAAATGTCCTTCCCCTTCCACTTGTTCAGAATCAGCTACTTATCAGAGGTAACCGGCACAACTTTCTTCTTATTCATCCCCAAAGCCCCACAACGCTTTACACAGTCGGATGCCCAGCTTCTACTGACTTCAATGGGGAAGCGTAGAGCGGGTTGTTCCACTGCAGCCAAACTAGACGCTCATTGGATAAATGCTGGGCTTTGTACCGCCCATCGGACGCTCAGCGTCTCTGGGGGTCTATGGGACAGTGGGCTGGCCCGGACGCTTAGCTTCTGCATGATAATTGGATGAGTTCCTTTTTTGATTGACGAAGATGAGCGAATCAGCGATCTTGAAGAATAAACATCCACCAAAGCATTTTCCAAGTTTTTTATTCCGTTCTGAACTGATCCGGAGACTTAACTGATCCCCAGCGACTTTGTCTTTGTTAAAAAACGACTAGTGTTTTGTTTTGTGACTCTGTTCTGTCACTCTGCGGTTTATTTCCCCAACGAGCAGTGGCAGCTGCGGAGCTTCTCCCCCGCCACAATCACTCACACTCACAGGCAGTCACACTTCACAGTAGCCTGGCGCAGCAGCTCCGGCTGGGCCAAGGCCGTTTAAGCAGCCTAGCTCTGCTGGCCATTGAGAGGACACTGGCCAAGTCCCTGGAAAAGACGCATGGTTGGTACAACAAGATCACAGATCATTTTCTTGAAAAGGAACGAAGGGTAGAATTTAGATATGAATAAACTAACACATTTATGATGTAGGCCGGAAAATTAGCTTCCTCAAAACCTCATCACTACAGCAACCAACAACCTACATTCAGCTGGACTGTGTCAAATCTTGTGAACACACCTGGGAAAAGTACAGACAGTCTCTCTGGACTCTCATATCTGATGTTGATCTCTTTTCTGATTCGGTCAATGTCAGTTGGAGCTGATTTGATACATTTTTTTAAACTAGCAGCAGCATGCACCAGTGACTTCAGCTGTGTTTCATTAGTTGTTCCACATTCCCTTCTTTACTTCCCCTCAGCCCTTGGTATCAAGGAAGCACACATCATCAAATTAAACACACCTGCCCTTGTTCACTTCAGCCCAAACTGTCAGGGATCCACCTCCACGTGAAGGTCTAGCGCTGTACTGCTTCTTACTAATAATCACAAATACCTTTAGACTCATTTTAATGAGATGAAGGTGTTTTCTACGCATGATTGCAATGTCTGCACCGTTGGCACTTTGTAAACAGCTACATCATCTTTGATTCAGAAACTTCTGTTTGTGGTCTGTATCATAATTATCATTATTATTATTGCTATGATATATTGCAAAATAACATTTATTCCATGCGTTTACAGATAATCTTGAGAAGAAACCACACAAGTCAAGAATAAACTTAAATA
This sequence comes from Echiichthys vipera, assembly GCF_963691815.1. Lineage (NCBI taxonomy): Eukaryota > Metazoa > Chordata > Actinopteri > Perciformes > Trachinidae > Echiichthys > Echiichthys vipera. The sequence continues at coordinate 8,950,134 of NC_139825.1, read as the reverse complement.
AGTAGACTAAATATTTACTGCTACTAGTCATTTTTGAGTAAAATATTAAGCTATCAATGAGATTTTCTTCAGAAACTATCTGATAAACAGCCGAACTGTCCACACATGTAAGAATACGGTCTTATAATAATATATTATTTAAAGAAAACTGAGTGAAATAGATTGTCACTGAGGAAAATATGAATTACATTCTGTAAAGTATGAACATACATAGATCAGAAGACTTTGAGAAGCTAACAGTTTTGTTGCTTCCTCTGTCAAATGCCACTCCATGATTGTTACTCACACAGAGATACACAGTCCTTTTCTCCTCCTCTTCAGTTAAAGCTATGGTCTACCATTTGGAATACTGGTAATCATTATTAACATCGTTTATACAGCGATTATGGTCCTGTAGTCCGATCTAAACAATATGAATAGTAAAAAGAACCAAAAAAATACATTCAGTCTATCAGCTGTAGGCCTGCATAGAAACTGACCAATGGTTATTTGAATGTGTCTCAGAGGCTCAACTGATTTTCAGAATGTAGACCATAGCTCTAAGAAGGTTATCAGTATATTTGCTTATATGCCGTCAAATGGAGTTGTTGATGGGATAGAGGACTGTGCGACAGTGGAGGATCTACAGCTTAGTGCAAGAGCAGATCCATTTCCCCAGCAGAAAACCAACCTGCTGTTTAAGTAGCAATGCACCTGCTGTCGGCACACCTGGCTTTTAAAAGGAATGTAAGATGACACTCTGATTGGTTTCATCACATTATACCCCAAAACACACCCATGAATAATGACAAGACTAAATACCTTGCACCTTACTTTGTGCCCTTACTAGCAAAAGTGGAGTTGGACAGCCTTACAGGCACTTGCGCTATGCAATTTAGACCAAGCACCATAGACCATTTCTTTATCTTTAAAGTTCAGCCTTGTTGGAATCCCAGGTCAGCCCTGCTTCACAACACAGAAGGAGCAGATCTGGCTATACACCAGACATCTGCTTGTAGACCAACGGCCAACTTTGATATGCTGTGTTTGCTCAAAATTGGCATTAAGCTGTGCAGCGCTGGAATAGTGGAAACACCAGATGATTTGTTTTCAAGTTCAGCAGAGATACTGTACTTCCTTGCCTCAGGGTGCATAGGAGGGAGACAAACACATACTGCATGTCATCTCAAAGTGGCAGCTTCAATTGCAGTCTGAATCTCTGAGTCAGGTTCCCTGGCCTCTACTGTTTCACTGGCAAACCTTTTGAAATGGTATGCATGCATACATCTTTAGAAAAAAAATACAGTTTAAGAGTTCAAACAAAGCAGGTTAAAAACTCCCTACAGATAGTGAATAGGGGGAGAGGAAATAATTAAATTCAAGATGCTAGTTAGCCAAGTAGCACATTAACAGCACAACCCCCATTTTGACAGAACACTTGATACTTCCTGTGCAGTAGCGATCAATAACACAAACAATAAGAATCTCCAATCAGATTGAATTCTCTCACAGAGGGGCTCTGCCGGTTCCAATGCCGATTCATCATGCTGATTTGGCCAAAAAATTGTTCTGTTTTTTGGCATGCAGACCCCACTTTCATCAACCTTGTTTCCAGCCACAGTTAGTGACTAGCTTGTGAACACAGTGGAGCATTTAGCAGGTAAAGAGCCAGAACTGGAAGGAGAATGAATACTGTCCTGAACGTGACTTCACATGGATGCTAAAGTGCCTTTGTGTTGGCTGAATGTGTAAATAGCAGGTAATTGTTAGCCAAAACAGCTTTATGATGTACTAATATCTCATCACTGTGTTTGTTCCACAATAAATGAAAATCAAATAATGTAACCATAGACTGTATCAAATACTGTAATTCATGTTACTACTATACTTTGTATAGTGACATTAAGCTAGAGTTACATTACGCACGATGGACTAGGATAATTTAAGGTAGCTATTTAAAAATATCTGACTCAGGCCTCTCGGCCCTGTTTACATGTGTGAATGACTATGTGGTCATTTTTAGACAGAAGGGACTCCAAGCCGAGAGGAAAAATCATGTAACTGTGGCATTCATGAGAAATTAGCAGAGATGGAAAATGTCTGATGGCCAAGTTACACAAGACGGTGTGCGTGTGTGCACCAGACAGGGATCAGAAATTCAATAAAACGAGTGGACTTGCTGAGAGCGAGGGACATTTCTATATTAAAGCATGAACTCCAGGCTGTGGCTGGCCGACGCACGGAGACTGGAATTACAGAGCATAGGAGTTTATGATTGGTGATTTGCTACTGCTGACTGAGGCTGCTCTAGCCACAATGGCCACTAATTTTAGCTTTGCTGTAGTGAAACCACTGTGTGGAACCATTAATGCTTTAACCCATCCCCGACACAGCATCTCTCATGACCTGTTTCAGCTGGTACGCTGTTTTCCATTACACGGATAGAACAGTATGTTTTTGAACACCACATGCGAATATGAAGTGTTGTGAGTAACAAGTACAGTTAATCATATAGTCTTGCCTGAATTTCTGGTATGGATAAGAATGCACTTTCTCAACCAAATTAGTGCTTAAAATCCACAGAACACACAACAATTTAAACATTCAATGAAATGAAAATTAAACTTTATTCTGTTTTATATTATTGTAAAATGAACAGCTTTGCATGCCAGTTGGACGGAACAAGCAGTCTGGCTTTGTCACTATTCAAATTCAAATTAAGGATTAAGTTAAAAACATATATTGACTAATTTAATTATCAACTTACCAACTAGCCTAATTGTTGCAGCTCTACAAAATAAGTGGTAGAAGTGGAACAGTTAAACAAAAAAAATGAAATAACTAAAGATGATGATCTATATCCCAGATGTCAAACAAGCAAAGCATTTCAACAGTGACATAAATACCTCTGATAAGTATTCCATGTAAGAAATGCTGTGTCCCAGCTCCAGATCTAGTAAAGGTGTCCAAATGCATTATAAACAAATTGAGTTTCCAGCACACAGACCAGCATCAGCTTGAAGGCTCCCCCAGCAGTACACCATCATGCTTTGGAGCTCTGTAACACGACCCCCCTACCTTATTGTCCGAACTGAGATGCAGTACTTCCACATTAGATCCCACAAGTCCCTGGCATCGTCAGACTGGAAACTTGAAATTAAGACTGGTTATGTTCTCTGAGAGGTAAAAGAGACCCAAATGCTTTTTAAGCATCTGGCTGAACAGTGTGCATGAGAGAGGAGCGGCAGTCCTCCTACCAGCATTCACCCATGTCACTCCTCTCTCTCTTTAGTTGCCCACAAAACATGTACAAGTCTTTTCTTACTCCTGAGAAAAATTACCTCCCTTCTGGAGGTGGGGATACTTCAGTCACTGCTCCTTTTATTTCCTCCCTTTCCCTACTTTTACTCCTTCGTAAAAGTAGTCACAGCAAGCTTTTTTTGTTGAGAGCAGAGCACAGACGTATCCAGCATTACCAAGTAAGCTGCTAAGTGGACCAGACAGGGAGTAAAATCCCTCCTTGCTTCAGTGAAACGCTAGTGCATGTTCACATTCCACCAGTCGGCCGCTGCCCCTTCCCCACAGCCTATCTCTTGCTGCTGCCACACAGTTTCTCCTGACTCATCTCTGTGGCTCTGTACAGGAAGTGTAGAACAAAAATGGCCTTAACCCCGGTTAAGGGAATAATCAGGTTATTGAAGTTCCCCTCCTATACATGAGCAAGGGTTGAATGGGAAAATGACGGAGTAACTCTTCCTCCGGTACAGTAGGTGACTCTCCGCCAACATACAGCTGGACTGAATACAGCTTTTTTTTTCCGGTTTTCCTTTGTTAAAATCACAAGCGGCCGACTTTTGGACAGAATTACGACCAAAATGGGTCTTCTTGGTAGTGATGTTACTTGCCGTCGCGAAGTCCTCCCTCGGTTTAAAGGTAACGCTCTATCTTAGTTTTTCTCACATTGTTTTCGGCGCAGTTGCTTCCTGGTTTATTTTATTTCTTGGTCAAAAGCCACTGCAGTGGAGTGGGGAGCATGCACAGACAAGAAACCCAATAATAACCTGAGAACGCTGTTGACATGCGCGAATAATTGGGGAACTAAAGGAGTTCTCTAGGTCTGTTAACCTGGGTATGAAAACCCAGATTTACCCGGGTATGGTGTTTACATGGTGTTTAAGAAACCGGGGTATGGTTTTTAAACTGCATGTAAACGCACTGAGTGAAGCCACACCCTGTAGGTTCCACCTTTTCTTCTAAAACTCTCCATAGATCATATCTGCCTAGTTGGTGTGAAACACACTGTTGGTTTAGGATAGGCTGCGCCTTCTTTGATGTCACTTATCAACTATTTGTCAAACTAAAATGCAGGAGAATAAAACATCACAGGTAGAGGAGTCATTTCAGTGAATCAGCCGAGTGGAACGTAGTATACTTGAAATGTATGATGTGTGTGAAAAATAAAAAAAGATGCTGGCGGGTGAAGGGGGCTGTAGTAAGTGCTGGATGTGAACAGTGGTGTAGCCTGAAGATCCTCTTATAAACTAAGGGAAGGAGTAGAGGAGCTCAAAAGAAATGTGATGGTGTGGACAGTTGTCTTCGTTAGCAGTCTGCTCTCTGTGTAATGGCTCCAGATCATTAGCAGTAACCAAATATGTCCGCTTGGACTTGATTGACCATGACAGTCCTAGTCACTTTTCATCATCACTGCATAAACCAATGACTTAAGTAACAAAGTATCTTTTTCAATAACACGTTTAAAATTATGCAAAATCCACACAACAATATTTAAAGTTAATTGTCTTTTAAGTTCCTATCTCTTAAAGAGTGAGTTAAAATAATGGTGATTGATCATATGACCCACTAATGAAAGCACTTGTTGTAGTATTCCAATATCTGTGTCTGTGGAGACATTCTCAGGCTGGATGTAAATAACCTGCTATGTTAGTGACGCTGCTGACAGCGATTGGTCTGTGGGCTGAGATCTTAACTAACGGTGATGTCATGTTATGTTAGTTATGCTGCATTTACTTGTAATCAGAAATCAGGAACCTCCAACTTAAGTCAGGCTTGTAGTAAGGGGATAAGTGTAATAGGAATAGGAACATGTTCAGGGTTTTGTCTGCCGCCATGCTGGAATCTTGATTGAAAATCAATTTAGTTCTCCCTCTCGCGACCAAGTGGGAATTAAAAAATAAATGTATTAATCATTTTTTGCATAATTTATAAATTCCGTATCAATATTTTGGGAACAGCTTTTGACACACGTAGGATATTCTGTGTATTTTGGATATTTTAATTGAACTCTTTTGAGGCCTAATCAACACAGGTTTACAAAAGTTCCATTGTCAACGTCAGGTGGTCGCCAAGTAATGAGGTATCCCGCTTGTTCCACGCAGCATACATCCATGGCAGCAGCAGACTAGTACATTTACATCATCTAATGACAGTATAAGCAGAAAATATGGCACAGAAACGCATTTCAGATTTTTTGGAAAAAACAGAACCATTGAAGAACACTAGTATTGTAACCACGACAACGGTAAGCAGCCAGAGTGAGGAGTCTGTCTGCCCGCTTCTCTCTGCAGTTACACTGGCAGGCCCAGCCCCTGCACCCACAACCAAGCAGCTTGTCGATCTCACAAAAGACAGAGGGCTTAAGTGTCTCACAGTCACAGCCCAAGATCATGTATGTAGCATCATGTTTGACAAAGCTCCAGCCACAAACAAGAGCCATGTTTTCAGAGACAGAAAAACTGATAGAGTTATGTCTGTGCCTACCCATCTCCGTGGCCTCATCCAAGCGCACTTTCTTCGCCTTGCATCTTTTGAAGACATGGGTACGCAGCACCATGACCCAGAAAAGACTCTCACAACCTTTGCTGACTCTTAACTCCCTCGGCATTCGTCCCGTCATGAGAGACTTTATCTCCATGATCCCAGATCACACAAAGTAAGTGCATGATGCAGTCGCACACTATCGTCCTTCATCTATTAATGCAGTTTAACGTCACACTATAGTATTTTTGCAAGGTGGTGGTGATGGAGATGGAGAGTGTTATTTTTGTGCGTGTGTTCTTTGCGTAATGGATGGAGAGAATTTTTAAATAACGTGCTTAATTAGTCAGAGATTATTTCCTTGTGATGTCCGTAAAATGATTGTGGAGCTACAGAGAATAGAGTCGTGTGTGACATAAACATAGATGGTGCAGTGACTCAGGTTCATGCCAGCTGACCAAATCTATTGCATTGTTATAGTTTTATTGTGAAGTTTAATTAATAGAGCATATTCATCTGAGAACTGATGACATATGTGTGTTACAGACCCTGGCTGTGTGCACTGAAGTGTAAATGACAATAAAGTAGTGAATCTCAATCTATTTATTCTTAAAATTTATTTTAAATAGGCCAAAAAAAACACCAAACAATTTTTTCCACAGCACCCCCTGTTCAAAATTACCTCCAGCGGCCTTGCTGGTATGTGAAGACTGACTGAACAAAACGTGAAAGTATCATAAACGTGAGTCACAGATCTTATTTTGGGCTGTGGGGGACACAGTTGTATGAATGAAAAAGGTCAGGTGGACGTGGTTTTGTGCACATAACTTTAGTTCAGTATTCAGTGGCTGGGCACATTTTGGATCTCGTGCACGCACATGTACCGCTAAATTTTTGTTCCCCTGCCCGCCTCAGCCCAAATTTTGACAAGAAGAAGAAGAAGAAGAAGAAGAAGAGGTAGAAGAAGAAGAAGAAGAAGAAGAAGAAGAAGAAGAAGAAGAAGAAGAAGAAGAAGAAGAAGAATTACTTTATTAATCCCGCAACGTGAAATTCAATTTTTTCACTCTATTATTATTCATGTTACACACACATAGGCCCGAAATACACACACATGCACAAACAGGACCTATATACATGCAATTAATGGAGAGATGTCAGAGCGAGGGGGCTCCCATTGGACCAGCGCCCCGAGCAGTTGGGGGTTCGGCGCCTTGCTCAACAGCACCTCGGCCCCCAGTCCAAAAAAGTCAACATACATAGCAACCATGAACATGACAAGATGGAGGGCTCTGAAAGAACAGGCTTGCCTGCAGTTACATCTTACCACTAAAGAGGCCGCTGGAAACTACATATCTAAATTCTTGGGTTCTTTTACACTATATTGTATCAAAATTTAAAATACTGTTAAGAGCAGTTAATAAGGTTCTGAAATAAGTTTTTGATGATGTCTCGTCAGAAAAAATGTTCACACAGACGAGTTAATGTATTAGTTTAATACATGTTAGGTTTAATAGAGTTTATTAACATTGTGTCATTTGCCCGTCAAAATAGCCACAGTGTTTCCCACAAAATTGATTGTATTTTGGAGGTATTTCATCAAGTTGACAGACAGGACTAAAGTTAGCTACTTTAGCAACTGTAATAGTGCCAGCACAAACCCCAGTGGTAGGTGTCTGATAAATTAGTAAAATGCTTCATCCACACACTCTTGTAAAGCATAGGACAGCACATTACAATCACCTAAGTGACAACTTTGTTCTGCTCATTTATTAGCAATCTAGCTAGCTAACTAACATTAGCTAGTTGTCTGTATGTTGGGGTAACACATTTAAAAAGTAACATGTGACATGTATACCTCTAGTGGAGGAAGAGAACAATATTTCCCTTTGACATGTGATCAAGTAGAATTAAAAAGTAGCATAACATGGACCTTCTTAAGTACACAATTACACAATAGCTGTGTACGGTACTTGAGTAAACCTTTCGTTTATTTGGTTTAGATTTCCATGTCTATCTATATTTGTGTATGGTTTTGTGGTCAGTGTGCATAGCTATGTGGCTAATAGAACATTTTTAATATTTTTTAGACCACTGATACTTCATGACGCCTACATAAACATTATCTAATTGGTAGTAGCTGGGTGTACCAAGCAAACTTCAGCTGCATGTCACCGATATGCTGACACACAGTAATGCAAATCCTTCCACTGATCATGTCAGAAGTTTGCCTTTGTTATTTTAGACGTTTAAGAATAGCCAAGTATTTTGACTCCCTGTTGGCCTCTGTGGCTTTTCTCTGAGCAGCTGCTGAACATTTCTCTCTCTCTATGCGTCTGCCTGTCTGTCTCTCATTCACCCCCCCCCACTCATGGCAGGCTATTAGCGGTCAGGAAGACTACAGTCAGTTATGTAGTGAAATATCAGAGAAGTGAATCTTCTGTTGCCCAATATTTGTCCCTTGTCTGCATATCTCAAATACAGCAAAAAAAAAACAAGCTCTAAAGCAGATGAAAAACAGTAGACGTATTTAATAGTTAATACTAAAATAATAGCATCAGTATCACTCTGCACCATGTCACAGGCTACAAAGTTCTGATTCACTCCAAGTTTCACAGCCACACTTGTAAACATCTACACAGCAGATCGATTTGACACATGGTGTTCAGAATTTGATGTTTTCATTTCACGGCATGAAGAAAATCACAGAAAGTGACTGATATCAAACCGCTACAAGGTGTATCTGCCACTGGGTAGGGGAGAATGAGCTGGCATGCTGAGCACCCTTCAGCACTCGGTGTGAATGTGCGGCTTGCAGAATATGACAGAGCTCGGTGTCAGCGCAAGCTCTGAGGACCGATACATTCACAGGCCTGCGCTCGGTTTGGCCCATGAATGAATACAATTAGCACTCTATAAAAGATGCCAGGCTTTTTAACACAGCAATTTACATTAAACCATTCATTACACCTAGCTACCACTATGTCAGATTTTCTAAATTGTTACTCAGTGGCCTTCTCTGAGCATGACAAAACTAATAAAAGTTACTCTCATTATTTTGGTTAGTTGGTGTGAATCCTGAAAGCCTCTAGAGATATATCTGAGATTTATCTGCATTCACACCAAAAGCGATGGAGGTGATAAAATCGCCTTTGATCATCGCTTCATTCGCGTCTATCGCAGGTAGCCAAGGCGGCTAACTAACTGAAGCTAACCCCTGGCTCAGCCTACTTTGCTGTTGTACTAAATGGAAGTGATGCTAGTGCTAACCAGGGATCTGAATGCTTTTAAAAGAACAGATATGAGCTCTCAGAGGAAGTGTGTGGCTCTTAAAAGAGCCATGGTGTTGTAGTGAGATCAGGCGGTCAGTGATTTAACCTCTGAAGCTGTACAGGCTGCTGCTCGGTCTCCTCCTCAGCTTCACTCTGCACTGACGGCTTTCTTCTTCTTCTTCTGGATTTCCGGTAGAATAGATGCTTAAAGGCACGTCGCTGCCACCAACAGTTCATAGTTATATCCATTATATTATATCCATAGGAACAACCTGGTTTACCCCAAGGATTACAACAATAGCGTCTTGGGTGAGCCTGGTGAGCCCCTGGATATTTCACGGAGAACTTTGATGATGCTTACCTCAATCTCAACAATAATTGGCTGTTGCGGCAGAGTTTCACGTGATGTCGCTTGCAAAGTTTGAAATTTTTCAACTTCAAGCGACACACGCTATGAGACAATAGACGTGATGCACGCATCATCGCTTCATGGCATTGCTCTTATCGCTCAGAACGCGTCGCGCGAAGCGACATCTTGTGTCATTGTGTTATTTACATTGATTTTGAATGCAAGCTTGACGCTTTCATCGCCTCCATCGCTTTTGGTGTAAATGCACGGTTAGGACAATCTCTGCTTCCTATAAAGGAAGTGTAGTAATAATGCATCAAAGTATGAATACAGCCAACTCCAGCAGGGCACAGTATACTCTGCAGAGTGACGTTTTTCATTTTGTACAGTATCTTTATTAAAGTGAATTAGTGATGATTAACCCTCATCCATGAATCATACATGAATTTTGCTCATAATCCTTGATGATTAAGATACGAAAACAGGAATCCATGGTAAAAGTAGCATAGTAGCAGTTTCCGGTCTTTTCGTGGTGCTTTTACTGGGGGATCGCCACCGAAGTGCAAGTAGAATTTATCCACACACTTCTAAGAATCTACAAGTTTTTTTTTCAATTTCATATTTGTACATGGCCATTTAATTTGTATACAAAAGTGACGTTAATGAGTTAAAGCAGTAAGAATGTTGAGGGGCAACGCTCAGCCTGAGCAGCTCAGGTGGCGGTTTACATTAAAAATGTAATATTAAGATTTTACAGTATATTTTGGAGCTGTTAAAGCATGTAATTTCATTGTGAAGGACTGAAGTATGTTCCTGGATGTTTTGACAGCATTGATGTTAATGTGGACGACCAGCAGCTCCCAGTGTTTACGGCGAGGAGATCGAGGTGTCCGACTAGGGCAGAGAGTAGCACACGGCTAATTCACCAGTGTTAGCGTCTTTTTGACGACTCTTGTAAAGACAAAGATAAATTAGTTGCAGTTGCAATTAGTAGTTTGGATACAAAGATAAGAAGTTAGACTTTAGTTTAACACCATTAAATTAACTCAAAACATTACACCATCATTGATATTTGTAGGTTAAACAGAACGTTTGATAGGATTTAGCTAAAAAATATCTGACTGGTGACACAGTTCCATTATGACAAGATTTTAGAAGTACTGTGTAAAGTCTTGAATGAATGAATTAATTAATGAGTGAAGTTATGAATTAATCATTCATCATCCTTCTGATGGTTTGCAGAAACATGATGAATTAACGGTAAGACCATTACAAAAAGTCACAGCCATGCGTTACGACAGTTATGACACAGCCTGTGAAATTACACTTTCTTTGCTGTATTTCTTATTGATAGATCTAATAAGTGGTGTTTCTACATCAATGTGTGGCTAACTGTGTGTGGAAATGTGGCTTGTGCACGTACGCCCAGTTCCACAATGATTGAGATTTATAAAACAGAATTGGATGTACGTGCAGCTTTATAAATCTTCTTTAGAAAGCCTTTTGATGTCCTGAATGTGGTCCTCAGTGGACACTGTTCACTCCAGTTCACAATGAGTATGGAATATTAACAGCCATGGCTCTGTCTGTTAATACTCTAATCAGATGAATCCGTGAGGAAAAAAGGGCAAAGACCCGATCTCTGTGTGGGGAATTGGAATGAAAGGAGACACTTTTATGTCCAATTATTCTGTCAAGAGTTAGTGGCGTTACATGAAGGGGCTCAAGTCACGTCTGCCCGGGGAAAAGTGGCTGAGAAAATGTGAGGCAGAGTGGAGTCAGTGGGTGTGAATGATGAAGGGTTGGGGAGATGGAGGTGGAGATGGGGACTGTCCTCAGCACTGATGAACTACTGTGTTTGGACAGTGTGAGTGCGCCCTAGATGTGGGCCAGTGACCCACGACAACAGAGATGGTTGAGCTCTATCCCAGAGTTTTTCACCTCGTTTTTCACTCCAGCATGTACTGTAAAATTACAAGTTCTCCTCATGACCCATCAACACAATAGCAATTATTGTCAATCCCAGCTATAAACATAAGTGGGGGTTGACACATTACCAATGGGGTCATTGATCTACTGTTGTCAAGAGGGGAACAGCCATATGTTATTACAAAGAAAAATCACAAAGAAGTCTTTACACAGTCAGTTCACCTGAATTACATCAAAACATTGTTGCTTACCTCTACTGAGATATCACTGTGACATAAGTCTGCCTCCTCCTCAATAGAGCGAAGTTGAACTGAATGATGTTTGCATTGATCTCAGGATCGAGAAATTACATTTAAAATAATTTGTGAACAACTCATCGTCACGGTGGACAATCTGCACAGACCTCACTGTCTTCAAATAGAGTTCTTCAGTAAAAAGCAGTCAAATAATATTTAAAGCATAATTTGTATTTGACTCCCACCATCGAAGGAAAAAACTCTAAATAAAAGTTCAGTAATTGTTGATGCTGCAAATAAATAGTGGAAACAAAGCAGGTTGTTTAAACAGCTGGGAAATACAACACGGTGCTGCATGATCATTTTAATCTGGAGAATGACCCTACACTAGAAGTCCACAGCTATGTGGCTCTGTGATGCTGTACTGAGGCACAGTGGTGCTTTAATCTAGGAAAACATGCTCATAGTGACAGGGATGTTAAGAAGATATATTAGTTCACCATCTTAGTTTACCATGTTTGCATACTAATATTTGCTAATTAGCATACTACACACAAAATAAAGCTGAAGGATTATGAGAATGTCATTAGTTTTGCAGGTATTTTTGGGTATCTGTTCATTTTAAGTACTGGACACATTAGAATTAACCTGATGATGTACTAGATGAAAAGTCATAGGACCACCAAAGTCTAAAAAAAAAAAATCTAATGAGAGGAACAGTGATGTTTCTATTCTTCAATTACAAACAAATATGAATACTTATTGTGTGCAGTATTTGTCCAGTGCACACAATTTCTTCATATTTAGATATTCTTTTGAATCCCTATTAGACACCACTACACAAAAGTGAGATTTGTTTTTGCAATTTGGTGAAGTGACCCTTGAAAAATGTATTTTATAAAAGGGCAAGACACAGACTGTTGACTGCTGCCGACTTTCCAGTTGAAGAGACCAAACCCTATTAAGAGCAGGTCTGCCCTTTGTGTATACGCTCATACTGACTCAAGCACAGAACTGAAGCTGATTACTGTCTGCTTTCAAAACAACTCCACAGCAAATTAACACTTTCCAATCCAAACAAACTTCCACAGAAGTTTGGCTCTTCCTCAAGCTAAATGAAATGGGTCTCCACCATCCAATCGCTCTCTGGTATTTAAATGGAAAACACACAAGCATTAGGCCGTGTTGTTAGGCCGTGTCGAAAACGGTCTTGGTCAGACACCAAACAGGGCCAGGTCAATGGCCAGATGTGACATTGTCAGACCCAGACCCTCTCTTACAAAACAGGAAGTATCAAATTATTGCTATTAAAAAAAGGAAACATTATTAAATAAATATATAATTAAATTATTTTTAGACTTGGTCGACTGGTCGTTGTATTCAGACGTTGCTAGAATGTCTAGGAAGAACGGCCAGCAGACAGACTTTTATTTTGGAACTATTTTCTAACCATAATAGGACATCTTGATTGGACATTAAACAATGGTCATATGTTTGCTGTTGGAAGACATACACTGGAATTAGAGAACAACTTATTAATACTTAATTAACTCTGAAATATTGTTTTTTTTTATTGTTCAGAATTTGATAAAATATTAGTTGTGGCTATACCATTGCTGTCCTAAATAACAAAGTCACTTCAACAAAAACCTTTATTCTGTGAAAAAAGCAGTGATCAAAATTAGAGAACACTTTCAGATTCCCCCAAATTATTGGTGTTAATCTGGCACCTGGTGACAATTGACTTCATTGTTGGACATCCTATTTATCTGGCAGCTCTCTTGGTTACTTTGCAAGATGGCAGCTGCTCTAAGGAGACTGAAACCCTGAGACAGCAGGGTGTCCAGATGAAGGCCAAAGGGATGACCCTTTATAATCATAATTTGTTCTCTAATTTTGATCAACAGTTTATACATAAAAGAGTCAAAATGAGAGCAGTAGAGACTGAGATATCCAACTTTTAATCTCTGGTGTGGGTCAAGATCCAAAAAACTATGGATCTACACTTCCCATAATGTAGCTCGATTGCATTTTTTGTTTGACCCTACCTGCCTGATAAAGGCCAATATCTTTCAAACATCCCCACTTGGTAATACAAGTTCATAGGGCAATTTTTTTTTTATTTGACAAAGCTCCTCCACACATAAAAAGACATTACACAACTGTTTGCAAAGGTGGTACTTCCTGTATTGAATGAACTCACTTTGATGTGTAAAATCTGTGCAACTTTAAATTGCAGGTAATTATAATTGTATTGTTGCAAACACATTCCATGTTCCTTTTTGCTAACACATGTACAAGAAGCAGACAGTAACATGAGCAGACCCTAAGAGGTGAACACAGACGATGATGCTCCAGTGCTGGATGGAAAAACACTGATCAGTATGCTACAGGGCATGTGTTGCCTCATGCTGTTGAGCCAATAACTATAAGTGGGACCACACATACACACAATAGACTGAATATTATGCTGGCGCTTGTCAGGCGCAAACCACAACAATAACGCTTCCATTCAGACCAGTTGACCTCAGACGTAGGGGCCTCGTCCCTCATTTCAGCTCCTCTCAACTGGATGAAATGGAGTGATTTTATTGGTACCATCCACAACGTTTGCTAATGGAAACGTGAAAATAATCATTCTAATGTGTAACAAACTGAACTGAACTGGACCGTCTGGTGGAAATGCAGCTATACATAGGTGTAAAAAAAGCATGAGGGCTTAAAATATGATACTTTACGAAACAAGAAAACAGAGGACGTCTCAAAAGCCTGTGCAATTCCCACAAAGTGCTGTAACACAAATTTAGAACACATATTCAAACACGGCCTTAGCTGTCTTTTCTCTAGCCTAGGGAAGAAATTATAAGCTTTATAATCAACAAAAATGTATATATATAGCACCTTACCTTTTATAGAATCCATGCAGAGGCTGAAGACAGAGGAACTGCCAGTAATCCAAACAAAAAGATTTGAACTTCAACATTATGTCAGCTAACTAAGGCTTAGATTAAAAATGTCATTGTGTACAGGGTCTATGGTAAAAAAAAAAAAACATGGCACAGTCTCATCTCAACATCTGCCTGTGTGTGCTGAATCAGGGCGACATAGAGTGGGCGGAACCTGCTCCCTTGGTTAACACTGATCAGTCCTATCCTGTCCTGTGCTCCCTGTATGCTCAGACATAAGCTCCTAGTGCCTTGATAGAGACGTCAGCCACTAGACACCATGGTTTCTCCTGGAGTTGTTGGGCAAAAGGTTTGTCCCTGTGCATCCCTCTCTTGTACAAAACCTCCTCCATGTCCTACTCCTTCTCTCCATGCTCACTCTTTCCCCATCAGTCAATAGCAGAGGAGGTTCCTGTCTCCATCATTACTGCTTCTCAGAGTTGAGTTACAGCTGCTCCTATTGTCTAAGCGGCCACACTGACAAGGTCTGACTCTGCTACGCCTCGCTGGGCCAACAAAGCACACAAAGGCCTCCCTTGGTGGCCGTATCAATTAGGCTTTATCAGATGCTGCACAGCCTCTGCCAGCACAGGCTGCTCAGCGGTGAGCTAATCAGCAGCAGCACATGGTGCGCAGAGGGGCAAAGCCAGCACCCATGAAGACCCAGCCTTACACACACACACACACACAAATTTGCATATAAAGCCTGGGCTGGTCGCCACGACAACCTTAAACACAGCAATAAAAGACACTGATGGGCCTTTGATGTGACTCTTGCTTATTGGTTGAAGACGAGTGCTCAAGGTCAGTGTGAGGACCAATCTTTATATTTATATTATTTTATAAATTCACACCTGGGTGGCAGCCTGTGTTCAATGAAAAAATGGGATCTATTAACAGAAACTCAAGAACACAAGAAATTTGTAAAAATAAATAAATAATGAAGCATAAAGTAGAACAGAAGAGTACAGATGCATGACTGAATTAATGATGAATGTAGAATCACAGGTCATCAATAGTCCCTAAAGTACAAATCTCTGCAAAAATCATAGTGTTGAAATATCATGGAGCTTTCACACAGGGTTTACATGTAAAAATGAAAAGAAACTATAAATCAGAGTCAGACTTGTCTTGAACTGCTGTCAATATACTGCAAAGGAAAAGAATGCCTATGAAAAACTTTACAAATGTTCAATCACACACACAGGGTGCCATGGTCACTCTCTGTTTAATACAAATAGATATCACTGTTGGATGGGTGTCATTGTTCTCTTTCATGATGATTCAGCTGTCAGTAAAATTCTGGCAGAGATGTTAAAACGCAGGCTGAATACGAGCGCTACAGCTTTCAGCTCTGGCTCCGTCAGCTGAAAGTGCCACGGAGCAGGCTAGGTGGGAAGCTGTGGGAAGCTGTGGGAAGCAATACGGCAATTACTCAGCCTGGCACACAGCTTTGAAGTGAGAACAGACAGCATTTTGTAAAAGGCTTTGACTCATGAAAACAGCAGAGGAAGGTTTACAGGATTGAACAGATGGTGTTGCAGACCAACACACAAAATCCTATCTCATTCTATATGTCAGGGGTCTACAACCATTCTGATATGAAGTGCCTTTTAAATAGTTCTTGTTAATCAGTGTGCCATCTACCGATCCGCTCAAGCGTTGCAATTTTTCCCCCACCTGCGCCATATTCTGTGAAGAAGGCAATGAGTACTAAAAATTCAGAGGCAGGTCTTCATGGACTGCAGATGGGGAAAAAGTCAATAAAACTACCATAAATAATAGGCTGTGCACCTTCCAATGACTGGAAAAAACAAGGGTCATTTGGCATGCGGATGAGAGGACACTTCAACATTTCCAAAAAACTCTCCTAGGGCGCACTTGTCCCCACCTCCCTCTCCCCCCGCTGCCCAGGCCCATTTGTACTCACACTACCTGGGCCTCGGCGGAATGCTTCTTGCTGCCTATACGTCATCACGCCTTAACACGTCACACACATTGATTGACGTCATCGCGATGCATCACTTTGTTTACAAAAGTGCGCGGTCTTTTGGCCACATAATGGAAAGCAGTGCAGAAAACATGGTAGCATTTTTGGCTTGAATATTTTCATCTGACCAAATCTGCAGTAAACACTCCACCTCCGCATCACACCAACGTGAACCTTTCGCCGCCATTGTTTTAAATGTCCGCGCATGATCCGTCCTTCTTTTTTTAATGTCTGAACAGGCGCACATAAAATGACGTCAGAACCGTAGGCCTCGTGATCGTACACGTGCGCACGCTCGTGCTCGTACATGTGCAAATGTGCTTTACAAAAGCCCACAATCGGCAAGCATACCGAGCCTTGGTCAAATGAACTAGACTTTAGCCGTGAAACGTGCTTGGGCATGGTACGGATGGACAGTGTGAGTGCGCCCTAAGACGTCAGACTTATTATTAGTGTGCCAATAGGCTCAAATACCTGTAATGAGGCGGGTCTAGACACTTTTATCCAGCGGTGTAGTAGAACCGCTGCACAGAAAATGATCTGTGCATGCGCATCTTTGCACGGACTTGCGGCCGGGTTGCATGCGCTCTCTCTCTCTCTCTCTCTCTCTCTCTCTCTCTCTCTCTCTCTCTCTCTCTCCCATGTGCAAGCCTGTCTGTCAACAAAGACTTTTACACGCTTCAAATATTTAAGGTGGAGTGTTTTCTTTCATGTTACTTGTACATAAGTTGACGTTGTGAATCATACGGGCCACCTTAAATCAAACTACAACTTTTCTGTATTTCTCACTTTGAGAAAGAGCAGCGCGCAGCTGTATCACTAATCAGCTGATCACCGGGGATCCGAAACCATTCAGGGTATTACCTCACCTTTTTTTGTAATAGAAAAACTGTGAGTGTACAGCCATTTGAGAGGATGAGCCCATTGAAGGCCTAGACTATAGGGTTGGGCGATTGTTTTTTTGGACATCTCTAAATGCACAGTAGGACGCAGATACTAGCGATAACTTGGTATAACATCTTAGATCTATTGGTAAAGGGAAATCTTGCCGTTTTTCAACCGGCTCTGTGTCACTGCAGTGTGCAGTACATTGAGATGAATGGCATCCGACTTTCAGAGTTCTCAGTTGACCCGCCAGCGAAGGTCCACCAGATGATACAGGCCTTCTATTCGATTCCCAATCGGCACAGCATTTCATCAATCTAGTGCAATATATTTTTCCAGTCATCAAAGTCAGCAAAAAGCTATAATGGTATATTGCAATTAAAGGTGGGGTAAATGAATCAGTGGTGTATCCTCCGTTGAAGCCACGGTGGTGCTAAAAGTGAACGGTTTCCTTGAATAGCCACTTGAGGCTGGCTCAAAAAGCGGGTAAATTCCCATACCATATATTAAAATGCACAATTTCACAGCAAAATAATGTTTACAGCCTGGTACAAAAAAGGTTTTGGTCCCTGTAGCTAATTTCACTATTTGAAACAATGAATGTGTATGACTGCTGTATGTTTGAGGTGGTGGTTGGAGGGGCCACGCTCCCGTCAGTCTGCCCCAGGGCATCTGTGACTACTGTCGTTGTTTACCACCACCATGTATGTTTGAATGGAACCTGGACTCTGTAAAGTGCATTGAGTACTGAGAAAGGTGCTATATAAATCCAATCTGTTATTATTATTATTATTATTATTATTATTATTAAAGTCAGGCCAGGTGGCGACGACCAGAGCCACCCACACTGAGCTTCACAATGGCTTTCAGAAACCTATGGGTGATGTCATGAAGACTACATTTATGTTTTGTACATCTATGGGTACTACTTTTCCTGGCCGAAAGATTATAATGATTATAATGATTATAATGACAGAGATCATGGAGTTTGATGATTCCTTCTAGGTTTAATTAGCTACCCCACGTTGCCCTTCCAGTTCCTGACTGTGGAAGTCAAATAGCAGTGGTAGGTTAATAGAATAGAATAGAATTACTTTAATGATCCCAGACCGGGAAATTATTTTGTAACAGCAGTAGTGGGTCAGCAAATAAACACTTTGTACATAAAATAAATAGAATCCAATATATACATAGTGTATGTATACAGTGCACAGTGTGCTATAAACAATAATATATACAACAAAATAGGCTAAATATACTATAACAATAATGATATATACAAAAAAAAAAACAGTAGAGAGAGCAGAGTTCTCTGTCAGGCAGATGTGAGAGAGTTATTATATACAGTGATGGATTGTGGCAGAAAAGATTTCCTGTATTTGTTGCTACGACAGCGAAGCTGAAGCAGCCTTCTGGAGAAGGTGCTCCGCTGTCTGACCAGTGTGGTTTGGAGAGGGTGGAGAGGATTATTTATGATGGATAACAGTTTTTTCAGTGTCCTCCTCTCCACCACAGCCTCCAGAGTGTCCTGTTTGCAGCCAATCACAGAGCCAGCCTTCCTGATCAGTTTGTTGAGTCTGTTGGTGTCGCTGGCTCCAATGCTGCTTCCCCAACAAACCACAGCAAAGAAAAGTACACCGGCCACCACAGACTGATAAAAGATCTCCAACATCTTGCTGCACACATTGAAGGATCTCAGCTTCCTCAGGAAGTAAAGTCTGCTCATCCCCTTCTTGTAATCCTCCACCGCCTCTACATCCTTTCCCAGAATGCACAGAGGTTGGAAAGCTGTCTTCCTCTTCTTCCTGAAATCTATCACCATCTCTTTGGTCTTGCTGATGTTCAGCCGCAGGTGATTCTGTCCAGTCCACTTCACATTTGTCTACCAGTGCTCTGTACTCCTCCTCCTGTCCCTCACTTATACACCCAACAACAGCCGAGTCGTCAGATAACTTTTGCAGGTGACACGACCCAGTGTTGTACTGAAAGTCAGTGGTGTATAAGGTGAACAGGAAAGGAGACAGTACAGTCCCCTGTGGAGCTCCTGTATCACTAACCACCACATCAGACAGAACACTGCCCATACGGACAAACTGTGGCCTGCCTGTCAGGTAGTCAGTAATCCAGGAGATCATTGTGTCCTCTACTCCCATCACCCGCAGCTTCTCCCCCAGCAGCAGTGGCTGAATGGTGTTAAAAGCACTAGAGAAATCAAAGAATGTGATTCTCACAGTACCTCCTCCACCATCCAGGTGCACATGGGCTCGTTGCAGCAGGTAGATGACAGCGTCATCAACTCCCAAGTGGGGCTGGTAGGCAAATTGCAGAGGGTCTAGCAGGGCTCTCACCTGCGGCCTCAGGTTGTCCAAAGCCAGTCTCTCCAGCACATTCATGACGTAAGATGTGAGGGCCACTGGTCGATAGTCATTGAGGTCTGATGGTGTCGACTTCTTTGGAACAGGAACCAGGCAGGAAGTCTTCCAAAGCACAGGTATTCTCTCCTGACCAAGGCTCAGGTTGTAGAGGTGTTGTAGGACAGGAGACAGCTGGCTGATACCGTCGGGGCCTGCAGCCTTATGCTGGTGGAGTCTCTCCAGCTGTCTCCTAACCTGTTTAGTTTAGTTTACTAGTTTAGTGTAAGTCCTAAAAAGGGTGTGCTTTCTCAAGACAGATTGCTGTAACAAAATGTCAAACTGACTGTTTGAATTTACGCAGCAGTAAAGTACAGTGTAGTTGAAGTAATTTCATTTTCTTCCGTTAAGTGTCACAAGAGGAAGGGTTATGGACTGGGCCACATATGTTCCTTTCGCCTTATTAAGGACCAGTGTAAACACTTTCCTTTGTCTCACTGATAATCTGAGGGGGGCATCCCACTCAGGGGGCTGGCAGCACATTATTGAGCAGACATCGGAGCCAAATGGTGATCCATCTATAATGTGGTCCTCTAGAGCCTGAGGTCTGCATACAAACTGAATGAGGGCGCACTCACACTGTCCTCCCGCACCGCGACCCAGGCTTTAGGGTACTTGTCCCCCCTCCCTCTCCCCCCGCGCCTCAGCCCCGTTTGTACTCACACTGCCTGGGCCTCGGCCAATGCTTCTTGCTGTCCATACGTCATCACGCCGTAACACGTCACACGCATTGATCGCGTGTGTGTGGCTTTGTTTACAAATCTTTCCACAGACCTCTGAGTTTTTGTGCGTCTTGTCGACTGTTTTTGAATATTTTCATCCGACCAAATCTGCAGTAAACACTCCACCTCCGCATCACATCAACGTGAACCTTTCACCGCCATTGTTGTTGTTGTTAAATGTCCGCGCATGGTCCGTCCTTCTATTTACATGTCCGAACAGGCGGACATAACGCTACTGCCGTAGGGCTCGTGCTCGTGCTCGTACACGTGCGCACGCTCGTGCTCGTACATGTGCAAACGGCTCCGCTAAAGCCCACCTGTTTCAAGTGGGCCGTGGACGGCCCGCTGGCCGCAGTTATGCGCGGAACGGGTGCACTCACACTGCTTAAAGGTACCAGGCTTTAGCTGAAAAAACGGTTTTGGCCCTGGCCAGAAGGACAGTGTGAGTACGCCCTAAGATGTCATCCAGGCTTGATCACCTCTTTACCCAGGGTAGACAAAGGAGGTCCCATGTTAGAAATGATTATTAATTAATACTGCTTAACTCCTATTGTTTAAGCCCGATTATAGGAATTCCCTCAAGGATTCAGAAAGAAGATGATAATAAATAAAGGAAAATCCCTGTTTTTTTTATCGTAGTTATGCTGACACTATAGACTGACATCTTATAACACATTTTAAGATACAGCAGTCAAGAATGTAAAGTAGGAGCTGTTTTGTTGGTTGTACCATGTGCAGCTTTTCCTGTTACCAGCTGTGGGCTGGAGCTAAATGAGCTGGAGGAAAGAATTATGGTAATAACTGCAGAATCCATTTGGCACACAGGGAAAGACAAACCTTTCACTCCAGCTGAGCTCTGCTTAAATTCACAGGCTTTGGCTGGCTTAGGTCTGGGAAGTACCTCCAGCAGGCCAGGGACTATGGCTGTTCTATTAGATACACTTTGAGCAGCATTGTTAATGTGTACTTCAGCGGCTAATGCAGGGTGACAAACTAAAAAATATGTAATTTGGGGCAAGGTGTCAGCCTGTAAAAGCTTTCCAAAAAACTTTAATTCCAGAGCATTTTAGTCTCTTATACAGGTCAGGTTCCAGGTCCACAGTTTTCACTCTGAACGCAATTTTGACTGAATCTCTTCCTGAGGCTTCTCCGCATATTTTATTTTATTTTAATTTACCGTTTATGTGTTTTCCTTATAAGAAATAAATGTTAAATGATACAAGCTGTTAGGTCAACCCTAATGCCAAAACATTTGATATTTGGTGATAAGGCAAATCCTCAAATTACCTTCAGTGACTACCTTTCTAAAATTATTTATTTATGCTTACAGTAATTCCACTGCAGAGCTCCAGGCTCAGGCCCCCTCCGGTGCTGCACCCATGCAGTGCCATGACCCAAAATCACTGTAGGGATCTCTCAATCAAAACATGATGAAAGTGGGAATTAGCAAGCTAGGTAGTTGTTGGGAAATCTAAAAACTTAATGCTTCATCCATACACTCTCGTCACCGTGTCGAAAGCACACTGCTATCGCCAGATGAGATCAGCTAATTTTTCTGTAACCAATTTAGCATTAATGCATGGTGGAATTGGCAAGCTAACTAGCTAGCTGTCCATCTCCCATCCTGCCATCAGCTTTCATGCCGGCCTCTGCTAGTGGCAGGGAGAGAGGCAGAGGGACAAGATGGTGTGCTAGCTAACAAACTTGCCTAACATTACCATTAGATTGATCGACTAACCATACAGTTACTGTAGCCACATTATGTAGCGAATTCTGTTCTCCCTGGTCAGAACGTTGTTGTAACGTTAAAATGCTCTGTTGTATCACGTCTATGCCACTGTATTAAGTAGGGTTATTCCAATCTAGCCAAGACCTCCACCAGGAACACAAAACTTAACAATACAACCTTAATAGTAACTGTAACTTCTAAAGTTAGGTAACGTAGTGTTAAGCAGCACATGGTGTGTAACTTATCCTTTTCCAGCTAACATTATATTGGTTTAACATATTTTGTGGTAAAGAGGATGCTGCTATACTAACACCTAAATGATAACCATTATGTGACCTAACTTTAGAAGTAACAGTATATAAAATATTAAGGTATTTTTACCTTGGTGTTATTGGTTGAAGTCCAGTTTGGGAACCAAGGGATCCAACGGAGGGGGTGGGCCCAAGCCTGGAGCTCTGAAGCCAGACCCTTTCTTGCTTAGGGCCACATCACTGAAGTTAAAACAGTGACAGTAAAGCACACCCTCTTGTGTAATCTTGACCATCTTAAATGTAGCATCTATACTGTTATTTTTTCCATACATCATGCACCTACGTGCTAGTACTGTTTGTAGAACATTTTTCCTTCCCACACGAGCAGGAACTGATTATTAGAAAATGACAGTGGTTTGTATTTCCTTTCCAAACTCTGCAAGCAGCTGATTCAGTTGGCAGAACAGATCCCATTATCTTGTATATCCTCATGGAAATTTAACAGTTTACAATGTGACCTACATTCTCTCAACAGATTCTGGTCTCAGACAGGCACAGAAGAAACAGCTTGTTGGTAAGTTGAGAGGGAGTCAGAAATTTGCATGATACAATCAAGATAACAGCTTGATGCCTTTCTCCTTCTGGATCCTAGGGGAAAGCTTAGGCATGAAGAGAAAGTGTGAGTGAGGTAGATATATTGATGCCGTTATGTGAGGGTGGCACCTCACCCTGATCTGCTCTCCTCAGAGTTCATTAAAAGGCCTTGTGCTTCTGCATCATATAGTGTTTCCTGTCAGATATGGTGTGTATTCTCTCCTCGCCTGCTGTACCTGGAAGCTGTGTTACTGTTAATTCCCCACTAAGAATAAGGCCCTCTACTCACAGAGACGGTTAAGAGTGATAAGCGGCCAGTGCTGGTCTTATCATCACCTCTACACTTTGAGCTCAGGAAGCCAATAAAGATGGCTCGTCGCACCCCTGCGCTCCTAACAGCCCCCATGAGCGTGGCACCACTCGGGGGACCACGGCCCATGTAATTGCAGCTATTGTGAGGCCAGGAGGAGCCAGCTGAGGTATGAGCGGGAGTGATGAGTGGAAAGAGGAGGGGGTCCTGTACATCATTTCCTCACATGGCTGACATTAGACACTGATTGATGGCTATCCCCCACAGCTTCAGGCTCTGCCCAGAGGACTGAGCTATTTTCTTGAAGGCTGACTGAAGACACAAGCTTATTACAAAACTCTAGGTGATACTTCAGGCAGCTCTTTTTAGTGTGTCCTGTCCTGACACTCTCGATCAAGGAAGAACTGTCACATACTGTAAATTCACAATGATAAAATACAGAGAAAGGCAGCGAATACTTGCATTTGAGAAGGTGGAACCAAAATAGTTTTCCTTGTCGAACGTCTTACATGGTCAGTTCTCAAAATAGATTCATTTTCAGTGAGTCATCATTATATCAGTTCTTAGGTGAGGTTTGGTTCGTCATTATCTAACAATGTGATGGGAGTTAATTAACAAATTCAGATTTCTTTTTTTCAATATCAACATATTAACCGAGTCAGTCTTTTCCATTAACTATAGGTGTGCTAAAGGAAAAACATAAAAACGTGTGTTGTGATGAAAACAGACTCTTCACACTTATTCCCTGAGACTGTCCTTTAATCAGCATCTTGACTAGAGTAAAGATTATTTTTTGAACCAAGATAACAGTTAATGTCTGAGGTAATCTTCAGTCATAATATCTCCATCAGACACTGCAGCCTCGCAGTCATCTGAGTTGAGGATTAAAGTAAAGCCTTAGAGCTGTGCTCCCTCTAGTGGACTCCTGCCCCCAAAGACACTGGGGAGTCAACACTTCAGCAGAGGCGAGGACAGTCACACACACACACGCACGCACGCACGCACGCACGCACGCACGCACGCACGCACGCACGCACGCACGCACGCGCACACACACACACACACACACACACACACACACACACACACACAAACACACACACACACACACACACACACAGTCACTATGTTTCATCTCTCGGTGGTGCTGACTATCTGTGACAGACAGTGTTTAGTAATTTGAAGAATTAGAATGCTCTTCAAATTAATGATGGCATTAATCAACTGCATACTGTAACTGACTGCGACTGATTTATCAGCAAGGCGAGGCAAGTTTAGCACTTCATCACACACAGAGGTCCTTCACAGTGCTTTACAGGGAAAACAACAACAAAAGTATAAAATGAGAAGTACAGACACATTTGATCAATGTACAGACCCGTTTAAACCCAAATAAATACAACTAATAAAAGTACCATAAAAAGGTATAAAAAGTGGTGGAAAAGAGAACAGTATTTGGAGGTCGGCTAAAACGATACAAAAGTTGTGCAGTTACAGCAAAATGCATTTTCGTGTGGATGGGCCCTAAGTCATTACAAGTTTGCAAGTATGCAAAAATATATCACAGTGCAGTAAATTGCAGCAATGCAGCAGTTTTATGAGCTGCTTTGTGTATTTACATACATTTTGACAGGTTTCATTTGTGTTCTTCATAGTTGTTTTTAAAAATGTAACTTAGGGTAATGTTAACTGTTTGATACTGTTATCTTCATAGTTTATTCATCTTGTCAAATGATACAAGCTACATCAGGATGTCAACATTAATTGATGTTAAATTCAGACTAATACAAAATGGTCACAACAAAAAAGTATGTAGGTATTACTATTGATCAGATCTTTCATTCAAACCACAGATGGAAAACCTTGCCTTCAAGCTGAAACCTAAATTAAGATTATTTTTAAGGAATAAATCCTGTTTTTCCCAGCCTGCGCAAAGGTTTTTCGCTGCGCAGGTGGGGAAGGAGCCGGGGGCTTTCGAGGGAGGCAGAGCTTAAGAGCTTAATCTTCCTTCTTTTTGGCTTCACACCATTGTTGCATTGATGCCAAAGCAGAACCAAAAATCCTTTCTGGGACAATTGGCATGTCCAGGACGTCACCCTTCTATCTGTCTGACAGGCTGGCGAGGTTGAGCCACCGCGCTATTTCCTGAAGAACCATGGTCCCCAGCGCTCTTCTGGTGGCCTGGACGCGCAGTGTTGGACACGGAGACACAGGTAGGTGATGACAGATGTTTGCACAACATCCTCGCATAACTCAGCCTGAAACGCCGTGAGCAGTGAAAGGACATTGAGCGCTGCCTTGTACGCCTTCCCAGTCAGGGCTGACTGAAAATGGTCGGACTTGGATGGCAGGCTGAGGCTCCGGGAGGACACTGCTGACAGCTGAGGGTGAAGGTGTGCTGCAACGAGTGGCTCCATCGGAGGCATGCGGAGCAGACCCAGGCTCTCCATCGCCTCACAGTCGAGGGACGAGGCCCTGGTAATCAGGCTCCGACTGCTGTAGGGGTGGTTTCTCCAGGGGTGCGCCACCTCCTCCAGCAGCTCTGCGAAGGTTGGGAGAAGTTGCTTCATTGTGTGCTTGGCTGAGGGCAATTTCTTCCCCTCATAGCATGATCTGGATCACCTCTGACCCCCACCTCAGAAGGGATATAGGGGTCATGTCCAGACAGGCTAGCGTGGCAGGCTAGTCGTCTGCAGGGACTCTTTGAGCTGGGGAAATCGATAGCCGCCGGGGCCAGGCGTGTTCCAGCCCCAGACAGCACGAGAAGACCTTATCTGGATCCATGCTCGATATCTTATTCCCGCAGCGACAGAGTCTGTCTCCGGAGTGTGAGGGGTTTTAGCTTCCATTCTGTGCAAGCTGGTGTGCAGGCAGGGAGTAGTGGCAGTTAGCTAGTATGCTAACTGTGAAGAAGCCGAGAGATTAGCTTGTGTGCTAATGCTCGGTGCTGTGCTGACCAAGCCGTGGAGGGGCAGGAAAGCATTGATTTCTGTGTCTGTGGACAGTTAAGCTAGCTAGTCCTGGACGGAAGATATGCTCCGAGTGAGAAGAGGTGATTGAATGAGGTGCCGTCCGCATGACCGATTTAAGGTAGGTGGGACTATCTGTGGCTGATGGACATGTTCACCAGTAATGGTTGGCGTAATGAGATAAATGCTTCTGAGGGCTGCAGTGAGTGGTGCATCCCATAGTGAGACCTCGAGCGAAATATTATGAAAGAGAACATTTGATTTCGGAAACGTTTTTAAGTT
This sequence comes from Echiichthys vipera, assembly GCF_963691815.1. Taxonomy (NCBI): domain Eukaryota; kingdom Metazoa; phylum Chordata; class Actinopteri; order Perciformes; family Trachinidae; genus Echiichthys; species Echiichthys vipera. The sequence continues at coordinate 8,923,509 of NC_139825.1, read as the reverse complement.
TATTGGATAACGGTGATGTCTTAATGAAAGCACTTGACCATTGCCTAACATCTCTGGATGTTTGTAGATCTTCACATTGGTTTGCTTTTAAATCTCTGGTTCCTTCTTATCTGTGTGCATACATGTCTAAGGACCTGCGCTCTCATAACACTATACAGAAGTTGATCCCTAAGGTTAGACCAATTTTTCCTCTGAAAATAGTGGAGTAATCTTAGCGCGCACTCACACTGTCCATTTGTACCGTGCCCAAGCACTCACCCTAAAGCATGGGGCACGGTAGGAATGGACAGTGTCAGTGCGTCCTTATATGGCAGCATTAAAATGTACTGTTACAGTGCAGGTTAGGTTGAAATTTTATTTTCAAAAATGACAAGTGGGTGAAAACAAACCATGAAGTTTTGTCTTAAGCAGAGAAACAGTAGCCTTTAGCATATTTCAACGTTTTGAATGCCACTGGCAGCTACATCAGCAGCTTCACTAGTCTCATCTTGTCTTTGAAGTACTCTTGAGTGGCAACACCTCAAACAAGATGAAAGAGGAAGCAAAATGTCAGTGGAGCCATAGTGTTTAACCTGTACAGTGACTGCTGTTTGTTCCCTGAAAACACTCCCAAAACAAACAATAACATATTGTGGCTGGTGATAGAGCAATGAAGAGCATTAATTAGGTCTGGGCTTGTAGATGTCACTATTTTCTTTAATTAATTATATTATATTGCATTGTTGGTGGCTTGTAAAGTGTAATGCATTTCGTGCATTTAAAGTTGTACTCCATTGGATTGAGATTTGTTGTTTCTAGCGGCCTCTGTGGCGGTAAGATGTAAATGCAAGCAAGTCTTTCAGTGCCCTTATTACAAGCCTTACTCAAGTTGAAAGTTCCCGATTTCTGATTACAAGTAAACGCAGCATCACTAACATAACATAACATCACTGTTAATGATGATCTGGGCCGACAGACCACCCGCTGTCAGCAGCGTCACTAACATAGTGGCCTATTTACATCCAGCATGAGAATATCTCCACCAACACAGATATTGTAATACTCAGCAAAAAGACAACACATGCTTACATTAGTGGGTCATATCATCAGTCACTATTGTTTTAACTTACTGTTTGATGGATACTTATATAAAGTCAATTAAATAGATGCTGTTGCCTAAACCCAACCAAGTAGTTGTGTTGTCTTAACCTAACCAAGTAGTTTTGTTGTCTAAATATAACCAAACTGTGAAAATAATAAGTCAACAAAAGTATAAATTGCATCCCAGGCTGGATTCAAACCCAGATCTCCTGAGTTAAAAGTCTGATGTTTAATCCACTCTCCCACAGTTAACTACCACACTTCACAGTCTTTGAGGTGGTGGATGAGGTCAGGTGTAAATAGCCAGATCGCGTGGCAAAGGCTATTTTTACCTTAGTGTAAAAAGACATAATTATTATTTCTCACTCTCTGTTCACAACTGTACATATTTTTTTCAAAATTAAGGTCCCATAGGGTCCACTGGAAGCTGAGGGACTTTGCCTCTCTATAACCAGTGATATTTAGTTTTGTATGGATTATTATTGGCTAGCAAGTCTCTAATGCAATGATGCATGATGAGATCTAGGTCATTAAGTCTGTCAAAATGTTATCTAATGACACTAACTATGGCGTTAACTTATGTTGGATTGGATGACAGGAAGTGGTGATTGCATTACTCCAAATGTGTTAAATTAGTATTTTGTATTATATAAGCATACATTTGCAGATATTTCTGTAGGACATAGATTGCTTTGCCCACAATGCCTATGTGACTGATTCCTTGTTTGTTGACCACGTGATAAAAGTCCACACAGATATCAAAGAGCGTGTCTGTGTTGTGACTGAAGAAAAATTATGGTTACATGAGAAGCCAACTTGGAAGCCCTGAATATCCGGCTTTTCCCACCAGCACCTGAGAGCATTATCACAGCCAGTGATAATCAGCAGATAATATAAAAAGTCACGTCTAGATTAGCTGCAACGTCTAATCACGAGGCATTATTATCTGTCTATCAGATTTCATCCCAAATGTAGAGATAAAGCAACAATATCCAATAGCCACAACAGAGGAAAATATGGCAATGTTGAGCTATAGACACAAAGTAATACTCATATCTAATACTGAGGATTAATCATTTAGTCAGTAAAAGAGTGAACAATCTACATTAGAATTTAACAGAGGTCGACCTAGAATTGGCCACCTTAACCACTACTCAAAATGTTTCTCTTCATTTTTTATTCAAACCTTTGTATTTCAAATAAAAAAATTCAGGCAATCAATTGTAATTGTATTTAATGCAAAAACAACCCCTAGTTGACACTATGTTTTAATTGATTGCTCAAGTTTGGCTGTATAAGCTGAGCTAGCTCATTTTTAGAATATTAAGGTTTAAGTCACTAATTATCTAAATATCTCCCTATAGTCATCATTATCACCACCGTTGATGCTGAAGTGACAACATGTTTGATTTGCAAGAACAACAATCAACGACCTCAAAATTTTTTAAATTTGCAATAGATCACCAAGCAAGGGTGGTCGCTTCCAATTGATCCCTGGGACAGTTCGTTTTTTAGTGTGAACACAATCAACACAGCAACAGAAACGACAGACTTGCAACTGTGATTGAAAATCCAACATAATAGGTGGCCCTTCATCTCTTCACAAAGAAGAAGACTCATCCTCTGCAGGACAGGGTGCTTCTACATGTTTACATCAGGCAGCAGTTTACTGAAGCCTAGGAGCAGAAATGAGTCATGGGTTGAGCTGGAGCAGCCATGAAGTAAATGTTTTTTTTTGAGGGAAATCTGTCCTGAGGCAAATTCTTCAGTAAGATTTCTGACCAATGAGAGAGAAGTTTGCTCTCTCATAGCATGGCATTTGTTTACAACATTTGACCGTTGTTATACGTTGCCTTGTGAACACAAAGAAATCAAGGCAAGAGACAAATGCAACCAATGTAGCATTTTAGCCCCTGGATCTAAACAAAGCAAACAAGCTACATGTTTGAAAACGCCCCTAAACATGAATAATTTACCAAAATGGTTGTTGATTAAATTTCTGTTGACTGACCAATTGATAAATCAGGTTTCAGTGAAAATTTAAATAAGCATAATGTAAATGTGAAATCCAGCATTAGGGATCAGTGTTTTTCTTTCAAAGAGCAGAGTGCTGATACCTCATGATGCTGTCATCCTGCTTTAACAGTGAACTGTCATAAACAACAAAGCACATCACTTTATTCCCTGCAAGTACAGCTAATAAATGACAGCTCCTTCCTGAAAGCAGAGCCAACAGAGACTGGATCACTGTAATCATCAGATGTATGTTGTACAGGTACAGCGTACATAGTGTATTGAGCATGGCAGTGCTAGTTGCCTAAAGCTGCCTCAATGCAGATTTATGGGAAAGCGAGGCTGCTTTGATCTCTGATACTCTCAGCTGCGCTCTGCAGCGCTGCCATGAAAGAGACTTTACAATTAGATCAATTCAACTCAAACAGTGGTGGTCAGAGAGTGAACAAAAAGCCTGATTTAGTTATGGCTTCTTCACATACAATGACAACGCTTATATGAGGTTACTCTTAATTAGCGTGAATGTCTTTACTTTTTATGCACCATCTGACAGTTAGACTGTAATTACTACTGCCTGCTAACAGCCGTGTTCCCATGTGCTGCAGAGCTCTTATATCACTGTGGCCAACAGCAAGTGAAACATAACTGAATACACACAGATCTCCCTCGACAACACACTGAGGCTAAACCACCAAAGCTATTTTGATATGTTTCTAGCTCCTCTAAGGCTCTTAGACTTTGTTTATGTAGCATGAAAACAACAGCGAGAAGGGACCTGGAGAAAAGCAGCATTTAGATTACATTGACGCTTAGTTCGTGTTTAAGTCATTCTCTTCAACGGTTTAAAACAATGCTCAAAGGCTGTTTGACACTGCCACAGTCTTTCAAGATGTAAAAGTGCACGGTGAGTAAGGCATTAACATTTAACCAAGAGGTCTCCTTAAATATTTCAGTGGCCCTTTCATTACTGACAAGAGGGCAGAAATCTCTGGATAAATTTACATTTGTGATAACAATAGATTGAGAGCAATGTTGACACCTAAAGTTCCTGTCATATCCTCTGTGGAAACACGTTGATGAAGAATTCTCCAATTAAGTCATATCAATCAATCTAGAACAAAGTGCTAAAACTGCTTGAATTGGTATCCTCATTAAGAGTTATATACTGTATGTGGTCTTGTTAAGCTACAGTACAGTATGCACATACTCAGTTCAGACACAGTAAGATAAATGACAGCGCTTATATCAACCACATCCACACCATTCATTATCTGACAGCCTAGTTTCTCAAAAATTAACGGCCATTTGAATCTGTTAAGCACTTCTCTGAAGAGTCCTTACTTCATGGCTATGTTTGGAATCGTGTTTCCATATTATTGCTCCTTTTCTCTGATGGCGTCCAAAAATGAATGCAGTCTGAAATAACCAAGCACCACAAGATATACATTAAGATCAGAAAGTCAAGCAGGCAGCTATTTGTTTGGAAAAAGGCTCTGATGTATCGGAGTACAATACCTGCATGGCAACAAACAGCAGACAGAACTTAGCAACTATTTGAGGAAAAACATAAAAAATTTAGAGGTTAAAGAGGGGCGCTGTGGAGCATGAACATGGAGTAGATGCGTCCTGGCCATAGACTGTATAAAGAAATGGACGTAGCATATCTGTGAGGTCTGTTCTCTCAACCTGATCCAATCGTCCTTGCCTACGGGAGTCGCCATCTTGTCAGACTTTGACTCTGCCTTATTTCCAGTCGGTGTATCATTCTCATAAGTATAGAAGTAAAACTGCTTTCAGGGTTTTTGAGAAGAAATGTTTTGATCCTTGCACAACACCAGTCAGCATGGGTATGGGCGGGTTCTATATTGCTGAGAATGATACCGCAACAGTTTTTCCCTTATATACAATGGGAGACTGCTAAGGCTGTCTCGTGGTATTATAAAACAGAATCTTGAACAACAATTAAAGAAGCTCCAGAGGGAATTTAATATCAACCTATCATTCTCAAATTGATATCACGTCAGCAGTCCTTATAAATATATCGATATAGTCAAGGGAAATCCTTTCTCTTTGACTCACATGGTATCCCAGTGCTGAAAGATGAGACAGTAAAATAAAACATTATAGTAAAGGTATCAGCACGTGCTTCCAGGCATTTAAGAATCTTTATATTCATATCTGAAACTATTATTAAGTCTGAGGCTCTGATGCAAACATTTTTTATCAACAGTTGATCTCCCTCATGCATTGAAAATCTAGAAAGACTTGTAAACAGATCTATTTCACACGAGGTAGTCATAGTGGCCTCTATTTGATTCAGTTATTTATCATTATTTATTCTTTTCATAATGTAAAACAATTCAGTAAATGTTTATCTATTGATTTATTTCAGGGTTTCCCTCAGTGTATTGCAAGCCTGATGGCCTGCCAGGCATAAGTTGACTCCCTGCCAGGCTTAAGCTTCAGGGATTCTTTTTTAAATGTATTTTTTTAACATGCATTAACGTGTGTATTTGTGTGCATAAAGCTGTTTTCAAAGCGCCGTGTGGCAACCACCTTGTCAACCTCCTACCTTCAGTGTATTTAAAAGGGGCTCCTGCTGCTGGATGGTTACTGCCGAAGTTCAACACGGTGAACTCTAAAATCAATGAGCATTCACGCAGGCAGCAACTGCCTCATACCCCTGCCACCTTGGTCAAGAAGAATTATTTCAAGAATATTAAACTAGTGATGTCCTGTGGGCGCAGATGTGCTGAAGTCATTCAAAGTTGTGGCCTCTACACTTCCTATTCCTTTTTCGAATCCTATAGCCCTAAGAAAACATTGTTGAAATCTCCTCTTCTCGGATATTCTATCAAATTCTGAACAATAAAAAACAACAGTACTTCTGAATAAATCAAGTATTTATAACTTGTTCTCTAATTTTGATCTCCGGTGTAAATATTCTACACATGGTGGATTTTATCTGCAAGAGAGCATTATTGTACATTGTGGTATTGCTATGAAGAGTCTGAACCACAACTAGTCATTACAGTTCCAGTTATTTGCTACAGAGTTGGATTACCACAGAAACTCAGACAGTGTGTCCACGCTCAACAAGCTTGACAGGACAGAAGCAAATCCCTTAACCTGATTTCCACACTTGAATCGCTACGTATGAAAATGGATGAGAAGCTGATGACAGTCATTCAAAGCTTCCCGAATACTCTGAATTAATTTGAAGGACTGGGAGTGAGCAAGTGTCTCAAAAACAAGGCTGGAAACATTACAGTCAATTAGCAGTTGCTAGCTATTTATGTTTTGCTAGCTCTTTTATACCACATAAATGCGCCTTCATGAAAAACATAGCAACAGACATGTCATGATTTACTTTGGAACAGCAGAATACTACACAGATGCACATGGCCTTGGCTTCCATTGGTTAGAGAATAGATATCAGTTTGTATCACCTGCAACTGCTGAGCGAATGAAAGGTCACAAATAAGGTCACAAATGAAAGCCCTTCCTATTCTCTAATACTGTGTCGGAGTGGAAAGGAAATTACTACAAATAAGTTGAACCAACGTCATTTTGATATAATGCTGTGTTTCTTGGTTGACCATGTGATTTATCATGGCACATTAGGAATCTCAGCATTGTGAATCAGACCCACAAGCGACCTTGATCTGGGGCTGATCACATGATCAGCCATGGCAGTGATACCCGGCTCTGAACAGCCACCAGCTTTGCGGCTAGGCTGCCCTGACCGGGGAAGGGAGGGGCTGCTTAGTAATGTGATGAAAACCCTGCTTAGCTCAGGCAAGCCCTGAGTGGAACAGATGGAGGCTCTTTCTTTCTTATGCAACCCAGCACAAGTGAAGCAGAAAATATGACTTATATGTGACTCTCCAGATGTCCGATGAAATAAAGGGCCTAATAAACGTCCTGGGAGTAATAGATGAGCTTTGTAGAGAGGCGGGCAGTGGGATTAACAAGAGGTCAACACCGCCCAACCCCCTTCAAAAGCCTGTCTGTCTGAGGCTACATCCACACTACTACTTTTTCATTCTAAACAGGATTTCAAAACCAAAACAATCTCTGTCCACACAAGCGTACAGCTCCGTATTAGAAATAATCTCCATCCTTATTAACATGCCTGAAAAGGCATATGCAAAAACTGGGTATAAGCATGGCGGTGTGAATGGGAAGCCAATTGTCTAAAGTTTCTCTGCAGTTGAAAATCATGGATGTATAAGCTAATAATGCAAAAATTACTTCAGAGAAACAGCAATGGTGAAAAAGTCAAAGTAAAGACTTCTTTGCTTTGACTGAGGATGAGGTTGAACTGTTACTGAAGGAAATATAAGAATAAGGTTGTAACGGTGAAAAAACTCCCATTGCGAGTTGCTGCAATGCAAATACAGTGACATATAAGGGCAGTACTGGTAGCATTATCCATTGCCAGACGAAGCGACAATGACAAAGAGAAAGGAGCACCCACGCAAGAAGGATGAAATCACAAAAGGTATGTAAGCCTACATAACTGATAAGACTGACTAACGTGGGTGTCTGCATTATCATTTCCAATCATCTTCGTTTCTGCCTGTCCAGACTGAAACATAAGGCTGGAGTTTTCAAACTAACACAGACTTTGCAGCGTTTCCAAACGTCTCTGTTTCAGGGGCTCAGAAACGCTGGACTGTGTGAACGTGAGACGTAACCATAGCAAAAGACATGACTTTTTAAACGGTAAGCTATTAATGTGGATATGATACTGGTACGGAACATTTTAGTCAGTTTTACAAAACAGTGATCTACATGAATTGTTTAGTAAAGTAAGTGTCATTGATGTTTTTTTGTAGATTCCTCATTAATACTGATCAACTTCATACATATTAGCACAGCTCGTAAATCAGTAGTCAGGCATTAATGAGCAAAATGTTTATGAGTTGTACTGCTGGAATTCCTGTTTTCTGTAAAACAGATTGTAAAATATTCTATATGTGCATTATATTTGGCATATTTTCATTGTCTCTTATTGCTGGATACTCTCTTCCTGGATACTGTAATCTTGTAATTCCAGCCTCCAAAAATGTGATTGTGTTTGTGTGTGTTTAAGGGGAAACAGCCATAAAGTGGCTGTGTATGCATCTCGGGGCTCAACTGTGCCAGGGAACAATCAGACAATCCAAATTGACCAAAACAGGGAGTTTAAACAGGCTGAGAGACGCACCGATGAAAGGCTCTGAATAATAATAACACTCTAGGAAGGGGGAAAAGGCCTGCCTTCTTCAGACCCCTTTCTGAAAATAGCTCAGCTAGTGTGACATCATCACCGTTACGCAAATGCCATCCAACTTTACTTCTGTTGGTGCAGCAGAAAAGTCTGTATTAGCCTACCGAAGGATCTATGGTTGGACTTACAGCATGCACACTCACAAAAAACATGCACAGAGCAACACACATGTAAAAAATATAGTTTCCCTATGCATTTTCTATTTCTGTTTTTAATATCAATCCATGAATAGATACATTTCAAATAAAATAACTTTTAGATTTTTTTGCTGGCAAATCTTTACTCTCAGATTTCCTTGAACAAGACCGTATTCCTCAAAACCCCCAGCAAGCAACATTTACACAAGTACTCACAAGTGATGGTGGCGTCTGTGAATCATGGCAGAGCTGGGAACCTCTGCAGAAAGCAGAAAGCTGAGGCACACACTGACTAGCATGCAGTTAAAGCTCCCTCGGTCACCCATATACTGTGTACAATATATTATTTTTCCTGTTAATTGCTTTGTGAATCTTAGTTAATCAGAATACATTTGAATATATTTTAAAATAGCTGTTATGAGGTTTATCCTGTTAGCCCATTTTGCATTGATCTGTCATTTTTCAAATTCTTAAAGAGACACAGATACAATTTAATTATATTACTCAGTAAGCATATTTTTCACACTTCATAACTGCAACTATACAATCCAAAAATTGATTTCAAAGGACCAGCGTGGAGGCCGAGCTGTGCTGGGAACACAGCTGGAGGGTGGAGGACTCAACCTCCCTAGCGCTGGCTCCAGGGTGGCCTAGCTCCGTCCTCTCTGATGGAGCACTGCCACTCCGCGGGGCAAAGGCAGGAGGTGAGGGGAGCCGAAGACTTGGGCTTGGCTCCCTGGTGGTGCCAGCGGGACTCGGTGAGTTCTGGTGCCTGACATCTGGTGGTAATGGAGCCAGTCCAGGGCAGGGTGGTGCTGTCGGCGGCCGTCATGGTACGGTCACCAGCACTGGAAGCCCTAAGATGGGCGAGGAGCTTCACCTGAGTCGAGGCGACGGTGGAGAAATCCAGGAGGATTTTGTCTCTCTCTCTGAGGTCAACCTTCAGACCAGAGACGTTCTCCCTCAGTTTTGAGAGGGTGGGGAGACAGGACTCGCATACAGCCATCATATCGCAGCCTATGCTGGGGATCCGTCACCCCTGGACACAGAGCCACCACAGGGAGGTGAGTTAAATTAAATTAAATTCCGGCCCTAGAGCCGAACGTCCAGCGAGACCTTCTTCACTCCTGGGCAGGCAGCCCACTTTACCAGTTGCTTTTGGATCCCACTGAGTTGAAGTTCTTTAATAATTGGCCCCTTGCTAGTGCGATTCACAACTTCCAGTTTAACTTCTCCGGTGTAATCAGAGGCAACCACAGACCCGATGGTTAAAAGCTTCGGTCCACGGTTTGAAGAAATAAATACAATAAAAGCTGAGAACAAATGATAAACTAAGTTAAAAACAATATTTTCCAGAGGTGAAGTGGCGGGAAATCCAGTGAAATCAAGCGACGCTGTGCAAGCGTATGTGTAGATGACGTAGATAGTACAAAACAATGCAATGCAATACATTACAGAGCAATACAGAGCAGAGAGCCCCATACCCCTCAGGATAACATGTAACAACTTAAATTGATCCCGACCTTCAAACTCAGATCAGGTTAAATTTTAAAGTTTGTCCAATACCTTTATTTATGATTTACCAAAAACTGCACAAGTGAACTTCCCATCAGCCTCAACTTTACTATGGGTTAAGTGCTAATTAGCAAAAATAAGCATAGTAACATGCTGCACATGTTAAAATGAACATTTAGCCTAAAGACGGAGGGAGTACAACCATGTTAAAGCATGGCACAGCGCATATGGGCCAAGTGTGATTGCGCCCTTAGTCTTGTTTTTTGTCATACCTTTAATTGTCTAGGGGACACTAGGTGGTGGTAACCCCTAGTTTGGGAACCACTGTAGGTAGTTCACTTCATCTGCTTTCAGCTGACCAGTCCAACCATTAGGATTGCCAGTGCCATGATGAGGACAAGATCCATCACCGGCTTCCCAACCATGAATACTGCAAACTTTTTTTGGAAAAGAAACCATGTCATTGAACTCTGGGTTTAGTGGTGGTACCCTTTTGTAATCCTAATTTTATATTTAATTACTAATTTGTCCAAAAGTAAAATAGTTCTACACACAGGGGCAAAAATAATCGAGTAATAGCCACTGAATTACATTCACAACTCTATGGATGTTTTTGTGCAGAGCTTCAGCTGAGTAGCTCTTCAGTGATAGACAGTTGTTTTATTTACAGTTGTTGGGTCCATGTACCAAATTACCAGAGTACAGATATGTCAACTTAAAGAGAAGCCCACAGGCAAACATCCCCCTTTAAGTGGTGAAGTGCCTCAGCATCTAAGATGTAAGCCCCTAATCAGGAGAGGTAAGGGAGGGCTGAGCCAATCATGCTATTGTGTGATACAAAAGAAGGCTGGAAATAGACAGGGGGTGGGTAAACTGTTTAACAGCAAAATAAAAAGCTGCACCATCACTCACAGCAGATAAAATGACTGTAGAATATGCTTTGCATGTATCACTCTTGGCTGCACATTCCTCACAGGAATACATACTCTGAGGAAAAATGGCTAAATCTCTTTGACATGACAAGAGGCAAGGCTAAAACATCAGTCACAGACAAGGCCTTTACAGCAGTTGTCATGACAATAGCAATAGGTGAATTCACCCTCTCCTTCCCCTCTGTAGGGACAACATGACATTCAGGCTGCAGGCCTGCCAGTCCCTCCTCCTTGGTGCCCTGTATAGTCGTAGCTAGGAATAGGAATGAGTACTTGAGTGGGTCTACCTGATTTGGATGTCATGTAGACCAATTTGTTCAACGGATCGATTACTTTCGAATATTTTTTCTCTGTAACCTTCAATATCTTACTACAATGTGCCACTTTGACAGGTTCATGCAGCCACAAGGCTAATGCATCAGGTAACATTATTTTGTTACAATAATGTTCAACATTCTCAGTAAGTTATTTCTAGAATGATGTTTTTGAGCAAGGATAACAACGCTGGACTGCCCCACATTTCGTTTTCCACAAAATAAGCTACAGTAGATGGGAAGTTAATAGTATTGGGCTTCATGAAGCTATATGAATGACTTTCTTTATCTTCTGAGTTCACTAGATGGTGCTCTATGTTCAACAAGGAATTACCATTCATTGAGCCATTTTCTTCAAACCAAGAACTCCTTCTGATGGGCTCAACAAATACAACTAATGGTTCATGAGGCTCCCTGATGCCTCATTTTCCCATCACTAGAAGTTAATTAATCTAATGGTAAGTTACCTAGCTAGCACACCCCACTGCACCTCCGCATCTCCGGCCTGCTTGGAGACAGCTATATCTTTGGAATAAGATGACATGTTTGTGGATAAGTTCTACTTAGCATTAAAATGAATAAAACTAATATATCAACTGGTCCGTCAACATTATTTCTGCCAGAGTCAAGACGTCATCAAAAACCCATTTCAGTCCATAATTACTTAATTAAAAGTTGAAGATGGAGAATGAGCAGAACACTGTCATCTAGTGTCTCAAGATTGTAGTCGCAATAAGAAAAAATTATTCCAGCAGTCCGGTTGCCATGTCCGTTGCCCAGTAGCCTACAGGAGACCGGAGTCTGTTTGAGCCTATTTGAACCCGTCCTCTCCGGAAAATCACAAGTATTGCAGAGGAGTTTGACTGACAGTTATAGTTAGCTGTTACCGTTAGCTGTTACAGCTAAATGAGCATGAAAGTGATCTTACCGATCAAGGAGAAACGTAGCCATTTGGGCGTGCGTTTTTATGCCGTTTCTCTCCTTTATCTCAGTCCATGGAGTGAATGCTTGGCCTATATTGACTCTGGTTTTTGCACGTCTCCAGTCACTCAGCTGCTGGGACAAATAACGCCCCCTTCACTGAGGCTTCGAAGCAGCTGCAGGAAACTCCATTTCACCCAGTGCCAGCCTACAGTAGCTGCAGCCAACAACAGACAACCCTGGGAACTCGCAATGTTCAACGCTATTGGCTGCTAAAATGGAAACAGAACGTGACAGAAAGTCATTGTCAAACCCATCAAAAAAAATTTAAATATTATCTCAGACTAAATATATTTTATTATGGAAAAGCAATACTTTCATTCTGTACCCCTCAAAACACCCTGTGGGTGTATTATTATTATTTTTTTTAAATATAGCTTTTAATAAAGATTCTACATATTCAACCTTTAACTGTTAGTTAATTAGTTGGATTATAATATTTTATACTTAAATATGGAAATTATTTAAAATGCCCATCCCTAGTCTTAACGAATGCAACTGATATATGTGAAATGTTTCCAGCCTGCTCACAGCCAGGGAGAAAATGTACAGGGGGCGAATATGTCAGTTTGATGAATAGTGCTGGATTGGTTGCTGCATGTACTCACCGCATGGTGTGTACATTTGATTTGCTAAACCCCTCCGTTGACAGCAGAAGATGAGTTAAATACCCAGGGGCCATCATCTTGCTTCTACAGCACAAACATCATGCATCTTTAGAGACATAGAAGGGGGAGACACTGAAAGTCACATCTCTGGTCTGATTCATCACCAGGAATTCATCTCTGGAGAACCAAACTAGATTTAGCGACTTTAACCTGAGGTGTGCATTAAGCACCTGTGGCGGGCTGCTACAATTAAAAGGAGGGTCTGGACAGTGCTGAGGAGGACACTATCTAATCGGCCTAGTCTGGACTCCAGCAGAAGCCTTCCAGCTCAGCCTCAGCAACAATTGGACAGGAAGAAAGACCGTAAAAATGGAAAGTTAATCAAGCAAACTCATGGATATTGCTATGATGTTGATCAAATATGGTTTGGTTGTGTGATATCCCAAACTTGATTGACATCATCAGGCAGCACAGGTCTGGAGGAAAGATGTGTTTCGTCCCTCTGTCTCTTTCTGAGAAATGTCCTCACTGCTTCCAGTCCTTTGGCAGAATGAGCCCAACGGTCCATTATGTAGCAGGCTTAGGAGACAAGTTTATGATGAGTATCAGTGGACATGTCTGCCGGGATGACAATCAGGTCTGCTTCCGGTCAGTTGGCAGAGTAGACAATGATCTATCATGTGTAACAAAACTATTGTGCTATCAATTCCAGATTAAAAACATTAAAGCAGAGATGCATAAAAACACTTGAAATAGGAGTATTTTTGTTGTTATCTATTATCTTGTTATCCTTACCAGAAGGAACTTCAGACCAAGTCATCTCACAGCACATGGGGCTTTAGAGCTATGGGACATTGAGGTATCACTTCAATCTTCTCAGGTAGATAGTGTAGTTTGGGAGGAGGTGTATTATGGAGTCATATTGCTACGGCATCAGATGGAAGGCAGGCTATAGGGCCCAGAAGTGGAGGCTCTGTCTGATCAGGGAAAAAAAAGCCTGGGGCTCACAACAATAACAACAACAACAACAACAACAACAACACACAAACCAGAAACTGCACTACCTTGGGCCTGTTTCACAAAGCAGGTTTAGTGAAAACTCTGAGTCTGTTAACCCTGAAATGAGGGAAACTCTGAGTTTTCCGTTTCACAAAGGGAGGTAACTCAAACCAGAGAGAGAGGGGTAACTCTAGCCTGTTTCACAAAGAGAGGTAACTTAACCCCTCGGTCAGTTACCATGGTAACATGCTCTCTGAAACTAACCTGGTCGGGACCAGGTTTTTCTCAGAAAACCTTGAGTTTCTCTCTGTCTCCGCCCTCTTTCAGCCACACACGGTGTTTGATTTCCTCATTCATTCAGTCAGCACGCAAGTTTTGGCGTAGTATAGTTCCGTCTGTTTTTTCAGAAAGTCATTGCAAAAATCAGACATTAGAAGTTATATTACGTGGCAACTATTTCACTACCATGGCGTGTTCTTTTGATAACGATCCCGTGGATGAAGGTGCAGCATTACTGCGCAGAGAATTAAATATTCGTCGGGAGACGACGATTGATCAGACTATTGATTATAGATGTTCTTGCATTTCCAGGCAATTCTCTTTTGGGGGGTACCGTTTCATATCACAGCAGATATTCTGTGTTGCGCTGCGTTTTTTAGCAAATGGGAGTTTTTGTATACAACGTATAAAAATCATTCAGTAGGCCTACATTAGAAGTTATATTAGGTGGTGAATATTTCCACTACCATGGCATGTCCTTTTGATAACGATCCCGTGTCCTTCCAATTCCAGTTGTAGCGTAGCCCTTCGCTTCGCCGTTGCCATGGTGACTCGTCGAATCAGGGCTCCATTGATGCTGTCTTTTTTTACTTGTGGTGCAAGCGCTTAACTCCAGGTCAAACTACTCTTAGTTGATCAACCTAACGCAAATCTGCTGTTCTGGAACCGAAAAAGTTTCCTATCTCAGAGTAGATCAACTCGGAGTTCAGGTTTAGACTCAGAGTTTTTTTAACCTGCTTTGTGAAACGGACCCCTTGCTTGCAGTTGGTAGTGCAACACAAGAAGCAGATTGGGAAAAGGGCTAAGAAGTTGAAATTCAATCACAAGATTGCTCAGTCCGGTACATGATACGGAAGCTTATTGAGCGTGCGTTCTGTGTGATAAGCCATTTTTCAGATTGTCTCATTGGTTTGTTAATCACTTCTATGCAGCAGCAGCAGCAGCAGTAGTAGTAAGGATAGCACTGAGTTAACAGCAGTAATGGACTGTGCACTTGTACTGTCTCCCTCCTCCGGCTGTCCTGCCTCACATCTGCAACAGAGCTTCAACAAAACTCCTATAGCCAGGGTCATGTGACATGGCATTAGAGTTCTGCTACCCACTCAGAACATGATGGATTCCAACAAACTGTAACATTTCAGACCAGTGTGTTCTATGTTTTCATTTGTAATCTCATTTTATTATTATTTCATAAATATGAACTACTTTCTCTTCATGTGTTGCAAAATACTCAGAGAAGAGCCATAGAAACAGAATATGTTTTATTAGCCAGAAAGCTAATGGTCAATAACAGGGCTTGACATAAACACTCGCTAAATGTGGGTGAATTTCAGCTGTGGTAACACTGTTTTTCCTACTAGCCACTTTGGCTGGTTGAATTTAATTGTGGTCTTCTCAAAGGTCATCTGAATGAATAAATTGTTGGCAAAGTGAGACAATGATACTACAACTCCCATGAGCACTCGTAACGGACAGCACAGGCGTGTTGGATGAACAAAAAAGTTAAGTTGAGAGACACAGTTACAATTAGAGAAGCAGATCCAGTCGTGATTATCAACGACAAGTGGAAGGCAGATAGAGAGTGGCTAACCTTATAATGCCGCTAGGAAAACAAAAAACTGTGCAGATTGTATTTTCTTACGGCAGGGAAAAGGCAAAAGGGGTTTTGTTTGTGATTTGTAATACCAAATTTGTAATACCAAATTTGAAACTGTAAAAGAACAAAAAGTTTCAGTAACTCATCTAATGTATGGGGGAAAAAATGCGATGAGATGCACCTGTACGTGATTGCTGCTTAGATATCCTGTATATAGAGTAATTACTAAGGCTTTCAATTACAAACATTTAAATGTTCTATGTTTTATGAATTGTATGCATTTGAATTGCATTACGCTTCAGTGTTTATTGTTGTAATAGATAAATGAGGTTGTTAATAAAGGCAGTACTCATCTTGGTAGGTTTTTTTTCAATAGACTTATCTCTCTAATTAATCCTCTACATCCCTGCACCATTTTTTTTTCGATATGGATAAGAAGCTACCCTTTATATAGGGTATTTTTTTACAATATACTATGTATACACATTTGTGGCTACTGAGAATGCTGAGTGGTTAGTAACTTTTGAAAACCACTAGCCACAGTGGCTGGTGAGCAAAAAAGTTAGTGTCAAGCCCTGGTCAATAATAAAAAATGACCAATCAATAACAAAAGGTCAGGTTGACAAAACCTCAAATGAATGCTAATGTTGCCCTGTCTGCTTTTGTCCAAACCTTTTTTTTAAATCAACTATATGAGGTAATAACATGTCAATATTGTGTTAATAGCTTGGAAGCCTGCATCCCAGGTGGCCAAAAAGTCAATTATTGTTTCTGTAAAGATTATATTAGATGGGCTCTTGAGCCTCCTGGAAAAAAAGGTGTGCCCTTTAATGTCATTACATATTTTTTCAGTCCTAAATTCTATAATCCTACGTGGTGTACATTTAATATAATCGTACAGGATTTCTGGCTTATGAAGTCCCAACTTGTAGTACTTGCTTCTTCTTTGGGGCTAGGCAAGATTACAAAGTTAAACGTTTCATCAACTTTGTCAGAAAGCCCACTAAGGACATTTCAACATGTCAATGCAGTTTGTATGTTTTTGTTATGCAAAAACAAGTGATAGGGCAAGCAAATCTCTTGTTTCTAGCTTTCAGATGATTTATTTATTTGAGGGTTGACACTGCATGGTCACTGATATAATTTGAGGGAATGGCTACATGCTTTAATAATAAGATGAATAAGACAGGATTGTAAGGCTATGTTCTCAAGTGTGTGTGCATTTGTGTGTATGGTGTATGTTTGGTCACATTCTGGAGCCAGTAAATGTTTTCAAACCAAAAGAGGGCAGTGTGTTCTCGTCCAATAAAGACTGTGCCGCAAGTCTCACCGGACCTCTGCTTCATAGCAAGAGGAGAGTGTCGACATATTGTTAATCTAAAATATGCTTTTATTCCAGTTTACATTAAGCTAAAAGCACACCTCAATAATTCACCGTCAGTCCTGTTGTGGAAATATATTCTTCAATAAAGATCAACAAACAGTATCAGCTTTTTCTCCGTGGTTTATTTTGCCAAAGCATTTTCCTCTGCAGACAAAAATACGTTCATCCCTACATCCTCACAATGTTAGAGTCTAGTAGAAATGACGATGTGCCAAATCTCGCACAGTCTTTTAGGGAGAGGGACAGGACGCGAATAGCCTTGGTTGGGTGACGTCTTTAGACCAAACAAAAACATGTCTTAGACATTACAATTCTGAACCTCTCTCCTCACAAGGTCTGTGACACAGGGTATAGATGCACAAATATGCCAATATATCATCATGAGTTAGTTATTTGCATTATCCATTAAGAAGGTGAGACAGAGGAGACACTGAACTGTGTCGGACCTGACAAAACTATGATTATGAATTAAAAATATCCAAAATTCCCACAACAGTCCCCCCTTTGAACATTTTATGTTCACTACAAAAGGAAATTTGAAATTTATCTATATTTCAATGTTTAGTAATTCTTAAAATAGCATGCATCAAAACTGGAGAAAAAGCCTTTTATATTATAGATGAATTAAGGTAATTTGGGTAAAAACAGTGATTGGAATAGTCAACTAAGGTAATTATCATGTAATAACTGAGTGAGGGGGAAAGGAACAAACAATGAATAGCATAATACAGATAAACCCCTTTCTTTCTTTCACTACCACAGGCAAGAAATTGACCTGATGGTTTGAAATCCACCCTGAAGGGGAAAAATGATAAAATATGATTTAAAAAGAACCACCACAGGGCCCACTCACCGTCACCGCTCAGCTACTTTCTAATCACTACAGCCCCCTTGACAAACTTCACCGGGTTGAGACGAAGGATATCTAAACAACCCCCCCCCCCCGCCCCTTTTGTAGTGGTCTGGTCAAGCTGTAAAGGGTAAAGGAGCTAAGGTTGGACGGGCAAGCAGGCAGTTTCTGAGTGAGACAGTTTGCACACAATTACATGTCATAGGTTGCACAAATGGGTGAGAATTTTATTATTGTCATCAAGCATGTGGTAGTAGTGTAATCACCCTCCTACATTCACATGTGTTTACATCAGTTTGACTCAATATCTGAGTCCAAGAATGGTGGTACCCACAGATCTTCATCTGGGCCCATGGTGATTCGTGGGTACTGCCCCGTGGCGGAGCTCACTAAGGAAACCACGAGAGCTCGACAGCAAGGCAGCATGCAACAAATGACCAACAGCATTACCACCACCACAATCAGCACAGGGAGTAGGAATCTGACAGCGGTGGTTTTCCATCCCCCCATCGTGAGCCAGGACCAAAGGTCCCAGCAGTCATGAGCTTCTGAGTCTTTGCTTTTTTCTCTGTGCAACAATTCGTTCAAGTGGGCGGCAACATGAGTCAAGTTGTCACCTAATGCAGGCACATAGGTGCAGCATTTTGTCCCGATAATGTGGCACACCCCCCCTTGAGAGGCCAGGGTCAAATCCAGGCAATCCTGTTTTGTAGGGCCACATTTCTGATACCTTGGATAACAGGAGTCAATGCTGCGAAGCCGGTGGCAGTGAGTTCAGTCAGGTTTTCGAGCTCCAAGGATATTTCATCAATCTTATGTGCATTGTTGACCGTACCCCACCAAGGAAAGGTTCCAGAGAACCCCTTTTCAGCTTGGGAGACACGTGTTGTTGTGCATCTGGCTCTGTGTGGTCTATAGTAGTGACTGTAGTGCGTGTGGAAATATTCCAGGCTGGGCACAATGGTAACCGAGGGACGAAGTCTGGCAAGAAAGCAAGACCCGCACCAGCCTGGTCTATGTGATTGATAAACGTGCTGCCCACCCAGGGACGCCAAATTGTTGTGGAAATAGATTCTTCAATAAAGATCAACAAACAGGATCAGCTTTTTCTCCGTGGTTTATTTTGCCAAAGCATTTTCCTCTGAGTCTAGCAGGAATGATGATGTGCCAAATCTCGCAAAACTATGATTATGAATTATAAATATCCCAAATTCCCACAACAGTCCCTACAGTATGCATGGAGCAGGGTTGTAACGGTGTTAGATTTTCATGGTATGATAACCGTCACCGAATATATCACGGTTTCATGGTATTACACAATTATTATTAATAGCAGTGGTTACAATGACCCTTAAATTTTTAAAACATAATATATTTTACTGGTTAAACAAATGATTTACTATAATTTAAACTTGAAACCATTTTTTATGTAAAAGGCTTATATGTAAAAAGTTGGAGTAGAAAAATACTGTTTAAATACTGTGTACTATATACTGTCAGCAAATGTACATGGTATGATAACCGTCAATGTTCATATCACGGTATACCGTGATAAAACGGTATATTGTTGCTACCCTTGCAAGAAGATGACCCTGCCTGCAGTGTAGTGTAGAAAATGGCTGCACTCATCCCCGATCTTACCCTACAGATCTAAAACTAGATTCAAATTTTATTAAATTTCTGAATATCATCCACAGCTTGTGTTCTCACAAACTACTGCCAGCTGTTCCAGGTCTGAAAATTGAAGCTAATGCAAGTGCCTTAAACCTGCATTCTGTCCATAGAATACAATGAGAAAACAACCCTAATTCTCACTTAATTTATAATAAACATTTTCCTAATGAGTTTATGGTCTCAATTACTATTTTTAAAGTCTTCAGAAGAATAATTACTTTAATAATGCCGCAATGGGGAAAAACTCTATTATTATTCATGTTACACACCTGAAATACACACACATGCACAAACAGGACCTATATACATGCAATTAATGGAGAGATGTCAGCGCGAGGGGGCTGCCAGTGACCGGCGCCCCGAGTAGTTGGGGGTTCGGTGCCTTGCTCAACAGCACCTCAGCAGTGCTGTAGAGATGAACTGGCACCTCTCCAGCCACCAGTCCACACTCTCAAACCGGCGACCCTCTAGTTCCCAGCAGAGTCACCTATGGACTGAGCTTCTGCCGCTCATGAATACAGCTTGATTTTGATTTTATAAATGATGGTCCTATTGAGAGAAAAATAGACGATAAAGCAGTGGGCATGCACGTAGATATAAATATCTATGGACTTGAGACACATATGTTGCAAAAATGCCATCTCTTGGCTTCAAAACTAGCTACGGCCTCTATTATACAGTCTATGGTGATGTGTGAGACAGAGTGTTATACTGGTGTTATGTCAACAGCACAGCCATTCTCAAACTCAGAAACACCTCATCCTCATCTCAGGCAGTGACACTGTGGAAAATGTATTTTAATTTCCACTGTTTAGTTCCATGTTGTCTGAAACATCCGTTTGATGGAGGAACAAAACAAGGGAATTGCTTGTTTCAACACAAAATGAGCTCTCTGTTTGTTGTGTTTGATTTATCACATAAAGATGAACTCAAAACTGTTGGATGATGATTACCAAACTGCTCATTTCACGCCTTAATGTAAATGACTGCTTTGGATGCACTGTAAAATGCGTGGGGAAAAAGGCCCTTGCTAATTTATTAAATTATCGCTGCCAGTAAAGACATAAACCTTCTGTGAAGCATGACAGATCAGATGAACATGAACAGTCATGTATGCCGTTGTAAGACACATGACAAGGTGCACGCTCACTAGTTATATTTAAAATCCTTCTGTTGGAGTATGTTCCGGGCACCTGAAATTGGGCCTTTTATCTTTAAATTTGTGTTACACAAACAGAAAATATCCCTTATCAACATGTTGTTTACTTTTTGAGATTTGCCTCAACGCCCTGTTAGTACGTCATAAGCTTTGTTGATCTGATTGGTTGATTTGGACTGTTGGTGATACACAGATGGTTTATCCAATCAGCAACCAGTATTGGCCCCTTCCCAAAAGATCTTCAAACAAGAGTTCCCAGATGGATGTGCTGAGAAAATGAGAATTAATCCACCTGGTGGAGTCAGGTTAGGGGAACAACAAACACAATCCACATTTTAGAGATAATTTATTTTGAAGAATGTGAACATCTAATCGAGGCTCATAATTCTTGATGTCAAAATGGTAGTAATGCTCCATCAAGTTGCAGATGCTTAAAAGTATAACATGTAGTTTTCTGAAACAGTGTAGCTTCAAGCTTCATTTGGATCCACTTCAGCTCCACTGTGCTCAACCGGGAGTCGCCCACTTCATTTTGGCTCTTTGGAAATCTATGGGTGTCACAGAGATTACATCCGTGTTTTATACAGTCTATCATAGGGACACATGACAGAAACACAAGCAAACAGATGAACAGTGGCCTCACAAACAGGGTGCAGATTTTTTCTAGTCAGGCTGTCCTCATTCACTGTTCATAGCCTACATATAACTATGAAAAGTAATCCACTGTTATTCGTATGTAAATTAACTGAATTTACATTCGTCACTATAGGCTAAACTACTTTATGTGCAGTTGACCTATCATGTAGCTTATACATTATCATTTCAGACAGATTCGCCTCATCTTAATATACTTTGTAAATATCAGAATATGCGATTACATATTTAGGCAAATAGTACACTTGCCTACTGAAAGAGCCTGCTTTCAATGTGATCCGTACTGTGTCAGCGTCATCACCTCGCTACGTACACACTATCACCACATCCTATTAGCGTCATTTCACAGCCAGACAAAAACGTAATGATGATTAAAATTATACTAATCGAAGCAGCAAATGGTGGCCATTATCATTACAATTCATCATTTCCCATTCCAACACAAAGTGTCACAGGGAGCTGTCGCAGCCAACTGAACAAAGAGTGATGCAATAACCTGGGTCAAAAGAATGGAGACTTTGCTCCTGCAAAAGGCATATCTGAATATCCGTCTGATTCTCACAGCAGGAGGGTTACAGTGACACATTCGTTTATCCGACTCAACATCAGCATCTCAGGGCTCCTATGGTATTCAGGATTTATTATATAGTTGCGATACAGCCCCAGTAATTTAAGATTTTGTAATATGAAAACATCTTTATCAGACATCAACAACGAAAAATGGCTGTCAGTGAAGAGAAATCAATTACCTGTGTGACAAAAGATGACGAAGAATGTGTTTGTAGCCATGTTCACAGTGATCAGTCAACAGATTATTTTGGCTTCACATTGAATCACAATTGAACATTTCCCAATGTCAACTGCAAGAACAACTTCATCTTGAGAGGATTTAATCCAATTGAGCCTTGACTCCCGCCCTCTGGCACCCATGGAGTCTTAATAAGAGATGGAAAGCATCATTCCTCGCTTGTCAAACTATCAATCTGGCCTTGGACCTGGAACAGCCTCCTGCCCCTTCATATCCTTCTGTGGCAGACTGAAAATGAAGAATGGAAAAGTGGTCTTCTCTTTCATTCCTACCATCCACTGATGACTTCACCTGTCTACAGCCGCATGTCCCCAGGTAAAAATTCCAGTATTTCTAATTGTACCAGAACAAGAGGCATTCCATGAGTGCTGATGTAGTACAAAATCAATGACAGTTTTAACTATTTGAATCAATTCAATTCAATTAAATTTTATTTACAGTGCCGATTCAAAGAAGTAGGTATAGACCACACTCTATAACTTATTTATGATTTACATAGAACCAACAATTCCCCCATTGAGTACAGTGGCAACGAAAACCTTCCCTATAACAGGCAGGAATGTCAGACAAACCCAGCTCTGTGGAGGACGGACATCTGTCTGCACCGGTTGGGGAGGAAGAAAAGGAGAGAGAAAGAGGGAGAAGACAGACAGATGGACAGAGAGAGACAAAGACAGACACAAAGACAGAGACAGAAAATCATACATACTTCCAGAGATGCAACGATAAAAGTTACAATAACTATAATAATATCTATAGTAATGTGAATATGACTTATATGTTATGGCAGTTAATATAGTAGAATAGTCAATCACAGTCACTGTGCTTTATGCGTGCTAGCTATTAATTACATAAAGGGTCGTTAGGGTCTATCTTAACTATTCAACAAACATGCGTTGAGTTAAATTATGAATGGTCATCATTAACGGATAAAGGGAAGGAAAGAAGCATGGATACTTCAGTACTGCGCCAGCTGACATCAGCCGACCTAGACAAATTAAAAAATGAAGCCAATGCTATCACTGTTAGAAAATGGACTTTAAGACTTAGCTAAGTTACAAAAATACAAGCTAAACATCCACATTCAGTCAGACACTGTTGTCCGCCTGCAGCTTGTGTTTATGACCATAACAAACCATAGCCGGGATGATATTCAGTGCAACATCACACCCTTTCGTATGATACTGGTTTAATTAGAAATGCCAGCATGCCTGGGTAACTAGCTTACTACTTACAGTAGTAACCTAGCTTTTGTTCCCAAGGCAAGGGGCATGTCATTAACCAACAGCATAATCATGTGAGGTTACATATTATGTTGGAAAAATACCCATTAGGAGCATATCTATGTTCCCAGGGTCCTATGTTCTCCAGCTCAGTATCCTCTCATCAGAAGTATGGGTCAGTATGTTGAAATAGCCCATCTACGGCTTAAAGCTTGCTCCTTGATACCTACCACCCTCAAATTTGTGGGCAAGTTTTTCTAGACTTTAGACATTGAAATGTCCCTTCATTTGAACTGCAAAGAAAGCCCTTACAAGCCTTTCCAATCTCTTACCATGTTAGTTTATATCAAGAGACACACTTGCCGTAAACATAGCACCCTAGGAAACATGGGAGGACACATCCACCCTGTGACGGCCAAGGTGCTACAATTGATGTTACGTTAGCTAGCGGCTCTGTCCTGCTCTTTATGTCAAGACTCGGTTCTGTCAGTATCCTCCTCTCTTCCTTTTGTTTGAGTTTGTCTCCCTCTGTCTGTGTTTCCCTGCATGTGTGTGTTCCTCTTGTGTCTTTCGTCTAGGTCCGGTAGTCGTTCCCCCCAAGCTGCAGCCTGTTACGCTGATCACCTGGATCACTATTATTACCTTGAGCGGACAGGCATGCAGCGCCGGACCGTTGTATTCCTTCACTGGTAAAACTATTCCCCCCGGATTGGCATCCCCTTTCTCGTTGTGGTTATCACGCTCCCCGTCATTAAATATATACTAATCGTGTTTGTTTTTCTCGTTCTTCCCATGTTCCTGTATCCCGTCCGTCTCCCTGATTATTCCGTCGTCTCCTCGTTCCTGTTTTTCCCTCGACCGTCTTGTCATTTGTGTTTCCTGTTTACCCTGTAGTGCTTTTGCATTAGTTAATATCATTAGACGTTTGTTTGTTACTTTTACTACGTGTCCGTGTCTGCATTGGGTCCACCTCTTTTTGTTGTTATCCATGTACCGTTCATGACACTTTATCTGGTTTGGAAAAGTTTAAACACCAGCAACTCCAACGAAACTTGCATGAGGTAGTGTTACATTTGCCAACTCATCAGTGATCTCTCATGCTCAAATAATTTTCTATTGTAAAGTGAATGTGCTGTTTTATCCCAAAATTGAAACAAAATTATGTTAATTAATTGTCCCAGTATGTTCCTTTAAACAAAGGTTTCCAATTATGTTAAAAAACGAATCACAGTTTATTAAGATTATTATATGGTCTACAAGTCTACAAGTTCTACCCTGCAATACATGAACGTATACACAACTGCTGCTTTACTGTATTTACAGGTCTTACAGTTGGATCATCGGTAGGTGAAAATGGTGATTTTTTTTGACTGCGACATATAGCTTTGGCCTCACTCTGTTGCCATTTTATCACATGGAGCCATCGTGGGCATTTTTAAGATCTTTTACGAGCTCCTTGTAAATATTACATATTTAATAAAGTCTGTTGCTTTAGCATTAGCATTTACTTGCTAGCTACAGCAGATTCACTCTGCTAGTGATGGTCATCACAAGCAGAGAAAATCCACGGTTGTTTGCTGGTAATGAGAATCCTACCTTAGTTTACTTGATGCTAAATCGAGGACTCATTGTTTCAAGTGAGTTTGAGTGGTAAATCTGCCACCCTTATCACACTGCTTAGTGCTGTGCTAGAGCCCAAAGCAGCAATTTATGTCAGAGCTATGCTCGAAGTGAACCAAACATAAAATCATTTTGGTTTCTTTCCTCTGCTCAAACAGAAACACAACCATCGATTTATCTGATCTGACTCATTAATTTTATGCACCGCTAGACAAGACAATAAACAGTGTTATACATCTTTGAGTATCTTCTGCATTCTTCTCTTCAGCTCTTGGTAATCATGCAAAGTAGCTCCCATGAAATGAATTGTATAGAGTAATCATAAATGACAGAAAAGTTCTAACTATAACACTTTTGATGAAAAGGAGATACATTTTTCAAAAGAGAACGAGATAGCTGCTCTTGTTTGACTGATGAGTAGTGACCAAATGTGCTATGTGAAGCATTTTCTTTATTTTCTAAAGCCCACTAGATGACACTCTGTTTACATACATCAGTCAACTATAACTGACCACTCTATCAAATGTTAGATGGACTTCATTAATGAATTCATCATGTTAAGAATATTATGCGGCAGTCATACAAATATCTGAAGTATTAGGTGATACCACGGTTGTAGAAGATTTTCATTGGTGTAGCATTAAGCAATAGGAAAATGAACACAAGTCGTTTGGTTAATTCTTAATATTGATAAGCCTTAGTATTATGTCATGAGGGCCTAATAAAATGCTTATTAACATTATTTAATTAACACAATTATAAACGTATATTTGTTAGCAAGACTATATAAGTGTTATAATGGGAAGTATAAGATATTCATGAGCACTTCTTAGAAACAAATTATTATATATTTCATAGCAGATAACTATGCACTTATTAACAGATAACTATGAACTTATAAATAGATAAATATGCACTTATTAACAGATGACTATGAACTTATTAACAGATAACTATGCACTTAATAATAGATAACTATGCACTTATTAACAGATGACTATGCACTTATTAACAGATGACTATGAACTTATTAACAGATAACTATGCACTTAATAATAGATAACTATGCACTTATTAACAGATGACTATGCACTTAAAAACTATGCATTTATTAATATATAACTATGCACTTAATAATAGATAACGATGCACTTAAGACCTATGCACTTATAAACAGATAACTATGCACTTAATAACAGATAACTATGCACTTATTAACAGATAACTATGCACTTATAAACAGATAACTATGCACTTATTAACAGATAACTATGCACTTATTAACAGATGAATATGCACTTATTAATAGATAACTATACACTTATTAACAGATAACTATGCACTTATTAACAGATGATTATGCACTTATTAACAGAAAACTATGCACTTATTAATAGATAACTATGCACTTATTAACAGATGAATATGCACTTATTAATAGATAACTATACACTTATTAACAGATAACTATGCACTTATTAACAGATGATTATGCACTTATTAACAGAAAACTATGCACTTATTAACAGATAACTATGCACTTATTAACAGATAACTATGCACTTATTAACAGATGACTATGCACTTATTAACAGATAACTATGCACTTATTAACAGATAACTATGCACTTATAAACAGATAACTTTGCACTTATTGGCAGATAACTATGCACTTATTAACAGATAACTATGCACTTATTAACAGATGACTATGCACTTATTAACAGATAACTATGCACTTAATAACAGATAACTATGCACTTATTGGCAGATAACTATGCACTTATTAACAGATAACTATGCACTTATTAACAGATAACTATGCACTTAATAACAGATAACTATGCACTTATTAACAGATAACTATGCACTTATAAACTATGCACTTATTAACAGATAACTGTGCACTTATTAACAGATAAATATGCACTTATTAACAGATGACTATGCACTTATTAACAGATAACTATGCACTTATTAACAGATAACTATGTACTTATTAACAGATAACTTTGCACTTATTAACAGATAACTATGCACTTATTAACAGATAACTATGCACTTATTAACAGATAACTTTGCACTTATTAACAGATAACTATGCACTTATTAACAGATAACTATGCACTTATTAACAGATGACTATGCACTTATTAATAGATAACTATGCACTTCTTAACAGATAACTATGCACTTATTAACAGATGACTATGCACTTATTAACAGATGACTATGCACTTATTAATAGATAACTATGCACTTATTAACAGATAACTATGCACTTATTAACAGATAACTATGCACTTATTAACAGATGACTATGCACTTATTAATAGATAACTATGCACTTATTAACAGATAACTATGCACTTATTAACAGATGACTATGCACTTATAAACAGATAACTATGCACTTATTAACAGATAACTATGCACTTATTAACAGATAACTATGCACATATTATTAGATAACTATGCACTTATTAAAAGATAACTATGCACTTAAGAAATATGCACTTATTAACAGATAACTATGCACTTATAAACTATGCACCTTTTAACAGATAACTATGCACTTATTAACAGATAACTATGCACTTATTAACAGATAACTATGCACTTATTAACTGATAACTATGCACTTATTGACAGATAACTATGTACTTATAAACAGATAACTATGCACTTATTAACAGATAACTATGCACTTATTAACAGATAACTATGCACTTATTAACTGATAACTATGCACTTATTGACAGATAACTATGCACTTATTAACAGAAAACTATGCACTTAAGAAATATGCACTTATTAACTGATAACTATGCACTTATTAACAGATAACTATGCACTTAAGAAATATGCACTTATTAACTGATAACTATGCACTTATTAACAGATAACTATGCACTTATTAACAGATAACTATGCACTTATTAACAGTTAACTATGCACTTATAAACTATGCACTTATTAACAGATAACTATGCACTTATTAACAGATAACTATGCACTTATTAACAAATAACTATGAACTTATGAACTATGCACTTATTAACAGATAACTATGCACTTATTAACAGATAACTATGCACTTAAGAAATATGCACTTATTAACAGATAACTATGCACTAATAAACTATGCACTTATTAACAGATAAATATGCACTTATTAACAGATGACTATGCACTTATTAATAGTTAAATATGCACTTATTAACAGATAACTTTGCACTTATTAACAGATAACTATGCACTTATTAACAGATAACTATGCACTTATTAACAGATGACTATGCACTTATTAATAGATAACTATGCACTTATTAACAGATAACTATGCACTTATTAACAGATAACTATGCACTTATTAACAGATGACTATGCACTTATTAATAGATAACTATACACTTATTAACAGATAACTATGCACTTATTAACAGATAACTATGCACTTATTAACAGATAACTATGCACTTATTAACAGATAACTATGCACTTAAAAACAGATAACTATGCACTTATTAACAAATAACTATGCACTTATTAACAGATAATTATGCACTTATTAACAGATAACTATGCACTTATTAAGAGATAACTATGAACTTATTAAGAGTTAACTATGCACTTTTTAATAGTTAACTATGCAATTATTAACAGATAACTATGCACTTATTAACAGATAACTATGCACTTATTAACAGATAACTATGCACTTAAAAACAGATAACTATGCACTTATTAAGAAATAACTATGCACTTATTAACAGATAATTATGCACTTATTAACAGATAACTATGCACTTATTAACAGATATTTATGCACTTAATAACAGATAACTATGCACTTTTTAATAGTTAACTATGCACTTATTAACAGATAACTATGCACTTATTAACAGATAACTATGCACTTATTAACAGATAACTATGCACTTAAAAACAGATAACTATGCACTTATTAAGAAATAACTATGCACTTATTAACAGATAATTATGCACTTATTAACAGATAACTATGCACTTATTAACAGATATTTATGCACTTAATAACAGATAACTATGCACTTATTAACAGATGACTATGCACTTATTAACAGATAACTATGCACTTAAAAACAGATAACTATGCACTTATTAACAGATAACTATGCACTTAATAACTATGCACTTATTAATATATAAATATGCACTTATTAATATATAACTATGAACTTATTAAGAGATAACTATGCACTTATTAACAGATAACTATGCACTTATTAACAGATAACTATGCACTTATTAACAGATAACTATGCACTTATTAACAGATAACTATGCACTTATTAACAGATAACTATGCACTTATTAAGAGTTAACTATGCACTTATTAACAGTTAACTATGAACTTATTAATATATAACTATGCACTTATTAATAGATAACTTTGCACTTATTAACAGTTAACTATGAACTTATTAACAGATAACTATGTACTTATTAACAGTTAACTATGCACTTATTAACAGATAACTATGCACTTATTAACAGATGATTATGCACTTATTAACAGAAATATATGCACTTATTAACAGATAACTATGCACTTATTAACAGATAACTATGCACTTATTAACAGATGACTATGCACTTATTAACAGATAACTATGCACTTATTAACAGATAACTATGCACTTATTAACAGATAACTTTGCACTTATTGGCAGATAACTATGCACTTATTAACAGATAACTATGCACTTATTAACAGATAACTATGCACTTATTAACAGATAACTATGCACTTATTAACAGATAACTATGCACTTATTAAAAGATAACTATGCACTTATTAACAGAAAACTATGCACTTATTAACTGATAACTATTAACTTATTAACAGATAACTATGCACTTATTAACAGATAATTGTGCACTTATTAACAGATGACTATGCACTTATTAACAGATAACTATGCACTTATTAACAGATGACTATGCACTTATTAACAGATAACTATGCACTTAATAACAGATAACTATGCACTTAATAACAGATAACTATGAACTTATTGGCAGATAACTATGCACTTATTAACAGATAACTATGCACTTATTAACTGATAACTATTAACTTATTAACAGATAACTATGCACTTATTAACAGATAATTGTGCACTTATTAATAGTTAACTATGCACTTATTAAGAGTTAACTATGCACTTAAAAACTATGCACTTATTAAAAGATAACTATGCACTTATTAACAGAGAACCATGCACTTATTAACAGATAACTATGCACTTATTAATAGTTAACTATGCACTTATAAACAGATAACTGCACTTATTAACAGATAACTATGAACTTATTAACAGATAACTATGCACTTATTAACAGATAACTATGTACTTATTAACAGATGACTGTACACGTATTAACAGATAACTATGCACTTATTAACAGATAACTATGCACATATTATTAGATAACTATGCACTTATTAACAGATAACTTTGCACTTATTAACAGATAACTATGCACTTATTAACAGATAACTATGAACTTATTAACAGAAAACAATGCACTTATTAACAGATGACTGTACACGTATTAACAGATAACTATGCACTTATTAACAGATAACTATGCACTTATTAACAGATGACTATGCACTTATTAATAGATAACTATGCACTTATTAACAGATAACTATGCACTTATTAACAGATAACTGTGCATTTAATAACAGACAACTATGCACTTATTAACAGATAACTGTGCACTTATTAACAGATAACTATGCACTTATTAACAGATAACTTTGCACTTATTAACTTATAACTGTGCACTTATTAACAGATAACTGTGCACTTATTAATATATAAATATGCACTTATTAACAGATAACTATGCACTTATTAATAGATAACTTTGCACTTATTAACTTATAACTGTGCACTTATTAACAGATAACTATGCACTTATTAACAGATAACTGTGCACTTATTAACAGTTAACTATGCACTTATTAACAGATAACTATGCACTTATTAACAGATGACTATGCACTTATTAACAGATAACTATGCACTTATTAACAAATAACTATGCACTTATTAACAGATGACTATGCACTTATTAACAGTTAACTATGCACTTATTAACTGATAACTATGCACTTATTAACAGATGACTATGCACTTATTAAGAGATAACTATGCACTTATTAACAGATGACTATGCACTTATTAACAGATGACTATGCACTTATTAACTGATAACTATGCACTTATTAACAGATGACTATGCACTTATTAACAGATGACTATGCACTTATTAACTTATAACTGTGCACTTATTAACAGATAACTGTGCACTTATTAACAGATAACTATGCACTTATTAATAGATAACTTTGCACTTATTAACTTATAACTGTGCACTTATTAACAGATAACTGTGCACTTATTAACAGATAACTATGCACTTATTAATATATAAATATGCACTTATTAACAGACAACTATGCACTTATTAACAGATAACTGTGCACTTATTAACAGATAACTATGCACTTATTAATATATAAATATGCACTTATTAACAGACAACTATGCACTTATTAACAGATAACTGTGCACTTATTAACAGATAACTATGCACTTATTAATATATAAATATGCACTTATTAACAGATAACTATGCACTTATTAATAGATAACTTTGCACTTATTAACTTATAACTGTGCACTTATTAACAGATAACTGTGCACTTATTAACAGTTAACTATGCACTTATTAACAGATAACTATGCACTTATTAACAGTTAACTATGCACTTATTAACAGATAACTATGCACTTATTAACAAATAACTATGCACTTATTAACAGATGACTATGCACTTATTAACAGTTAACTATGCACTTATTAACTGATAACTATGCACTTATTAACAGATGACTATGCACTTATTAAGAGATAACTATGCACTTATTAACAGATGACTATGCACTTATTAACAGATGACTATGCACTTATTAACTGATAACTATGCACTTATTAACAGATGACTATGCACTTATTAACAGATGACTATGCACTTATTAACAGATAACTATGCACTTATTAATAGTTAACTATGAACTTATTAACAGATGACTATGCACTTATTAACAGATAACTATGCACTTATTAAGAGATAACTATGAACTTATTAAGAGTTAACTATGCACTTATTAACAGATAACTATGAACTTATTAAGAGTTAACTATGCACTTATTAACAGATAATTGTGCACTTTTTAATAGTTAACTATGCACTTATTAACAGATGACTATGCACTTATTAACAGATGACTATGCACTTATTAACAGATGACTATGCACTTATTAACAGATAACTATGCACTTAAAAACAGATAACTATGCACTTATTAAGAGATAACTATGCACTTATTAACAGTTAACTATGCACTTATTAACAGAAAACTATGCAATTAATAACTGTACACTTATTAACAGATAACTATGCACTTATTAATATATAAATATGCACTTATTAACAGATAATTATGCACTTATTAACAGATAACTATGCACTTATTAACAGATGACTATGCACTTATTAACAGATAATTATGCACTTATTAACAGATAACTATGCACTTAAAAACATATAACTATGCACTTAAAAACAGATAACTATGCACTTATTAACAGATAACTATGCACCTATTAACAGATAACTATGCACTTATTAACAGATAACTATGCACTTATTAACAGATAACTATGCACTTATTAAGAGTTAACTATGCACTTATTAACAGTTAACTATGAACTTATTAATATATAACTATGCACTTAATAATATATAACTTTGCACTTATTAACAGTTAACTATGCACTTATTAACAGATAACTATGAACTTATTAACAGATAACTATGTACTTAATAAGAGTTAACTATGCACTTAAGAAATATGCACTTATTAACAGATAACTATGCACTTATTAACAGATAACTTTGCACTTATTAACAGATAACTATGCACTTAATAACAGATAACTATGCACTTATTAACAGATAACTATGCACTTATTAACAGATAACTATGCACTTATTAAGAGATAACTATGCACTTATTAAGAGTTAACTATGCACTTTTTAATAGTTAACTATGCACTTATTAACAGATAACTATGCACTTATTAACAGATAATTATGCACTTATTAACAGATAACTATGCACTTATTAACAGATAACTATGCACTTAAAAACAGATAACTATGCACTTATTAACAAATAACTATGCACTTATTAACAGATAATTATGCACTTATTAACAGATGACTATGCACTTATTAAGAGATAACTATGCACTTATTAACAGTTAACTATGCACTTATTAACTGATAACTATGCACTTATTAAGAGATAACTATGCACTTATTAACAGTTAACTATGCACTTAAGAAATATGCACTTATTAACAGATAACTTTGCACTTATTAACAGATAACTTTGCACTTATTAACAGATAACTATGCACTTAATAACAGATAACTATGCACTTATTAACAGATAACTATGCACTTATTAACAGATAACTATGCACTTATTAAGAGATAACTATGCACTTATTAAGAGTTAACTATGCACTTTTTAATAGTTAACTATGCACTTATTAACAGATAACTATGCACTTATTAACAGATAATTATGCACTTATTAACAGATAACTATGCACTTATTAACAGATAACTATGCACTTAAAAACAGATAACTATGCACTTATTAACAAATAACTATGCACTTATTAACAGATAATTATGCACTTATTAACAGATGACTATGCACTTATTAAGAGATAACTATGCACTTATTAACAGTTAACTATGCACTTATTAACTGATAACTATGCACTTATTAAGAGATAACTATGCACTTATTAACAGTTAACTATGCACTTATTAACAGATAACTATGCACTTATTAAGAGATAACTATGCACTTATTAATATATAAATATGCACTTATTAATATATAACTATGAACTTATTAAGAGATAACTATGCACTTATTAACAGATAACTATGCACTTATTAACAGATAACTTTGCACTTAAAAACAGTTAACTATGCACTTATTAACAGATAACTATGCACTTATTAACTGATAACTATGCACTTATTAACAGATAACTATGAACTTATTAACAGATAACTATGCACTTATTAAGAGTTAACTATGCACTTATTAACAGTTAACTATGAACTTATTAATATATAACTATGCACTTATTAATAGATAACTTTGCACTTATTAACAGTTAACTATGAACTTATTAACAGATAACTATGCACTTAATATTAGATAACTATGCACTTATTAACAGATAACTATGCACTTATTAACAGATAACTATGCACTTATTAACAGATAACTATGTACTTTTTAAGAGTTAACTATGAACATATTAACAGATAACTATGAACTTATTAACAGATAACTATGCACTTATTAACAGATAACTATGCACTTATTAACTGATAACTATTAACTTATTAACAGATAATTGTGCACTTATTAATAGTTAACTATGCACTTATTAAGAGTTAACTATGAACATATTAACAGATTACTATGCACTTAATATTAGATAACTATGCACTTGTTAACAGTTAACTATGCACTTAAAAACTATGCACTTATTAAAAGATAACTATGCACTTATTAACAGATAACTATGCACTTATTAACAGTTAACTATGCACTTATTAACTGATAACTATGCACTTATTAAGAGATAACTATGCACTTATTAACAGTTAACTATGCACTTATTAACAGATAACTATGCACTTATTAAGAGATAACTATGCACTTATTAATATATAAATATGCACTTATTAATATATAACTATGAACTTATTAAGAGATAACTATGCACTTATTAACAGATAACTATGCACTTATTAACAGATAACTTTGCACTTAAAAACAGTTAACTATGCACTTAATAACAGATAACTATGCACTTATTAACTGATAACTATGCACTTATTAACAGATAACTATGAACTTATTAACAGATAACTATGCACTTATTAAGAGTTAACTATGCACTTATTAACAGTTAACTATGAACTTATTAATATATAACTATGCACTTATTAATAGATAACTTTGCACTTATTAACAGTTAACTATGAACTTATTAACAGATAACTATGCACTTAATATTAGATAACTATGCACTTATTAACAGATAACTATGCACTTATTAACAGATAACTATGCACTTATTAACAGATAACTATGTACTTTTTAAGAGTTAACTATGAACATATTAACAGATAACTATGAACTTATTAACAGATAACTATGCACTTATTAACAGATAACTATGCACTTATTAACTGATAACTATTAACTTATTAACAGATAATTGTGCACTTATTAATAGTTAACTATGCACTTATTAAGAGTTAACTATGAACATATTAACAGATTACTATGCACTTAATATTAGATAACTATGCACTTGTTAACAGTTAACTATGCACTTAAAAACTATGCACTTATTAAAAGATAACTATGCACTTATTAACAGATAACTATGCACTTATTAACAGATAACTATGCACTTATTAACAGATAACTGTACACTTATTAACAGAAAACTATGCACTTATTAACAGATAACTATGAACTTATTAACAGATAACTATGCACTTATTAACAGATGACTATGCACTTATTAATAGATAACTATGCACTTATTAACAGATAACTATGCACTTATTAACAGATAACTGTACACTTATTAACAGATAACTATGCACTTATTAATATATAAATATGCACTTATTAACAGATAACTATGCACTTATTAATAGATAACTTTGCACTTATTAACAGATAACTATGCACTTATTAACAGATAACTGTACACTTATTAACAGATAACTATGCACTTATTAACAGATAACTGTGCACTTATTAACAGTTAACTATGCACTTATTAACAGATAACTGTGCACTTAATAACAGACAACTATGCACTTATTAACAAATAACTATGCACTTATTAACAGTTAACTATGCACTTATTAACAGATAACTGTACACTTATTAACAGATAACTATGCACTTATTAACAGATAACTGTGCACTTATTAACAGTTAACTATGTACTTATTAACAGATGACTATGCACTTATTAACAGAAAACTATGCACTTAATAAGAGTCAACTATGCACTTATTATTAAATAACTATGCACTTATTAACAGATAACTATGCACTTATTAACAGTTAACTATGCACTTAATAAGAGTCAACTATGCACTTATTAACAGTTAACTATGCACTTAATAATAGATAACTATGCACTTATTAACAGATAACTGCACTTATTAACAGTTAACTATGCACTTATTAACAGATAACTATGAACTTATTAACAGATAACTATGTACTTATTAACAGATAACTATGCACTTATTAACAGATAACTATGCACTTATTAACAGATAACTATGCACTTATTAACAGATAACTGCACTTATTAACAGTTAACTATGCACTTATTAACAGATAACTATGAACTTATTAACAGATAACTATGCACATATTATTAGATAACTATGCACTTATTAACAGTTAACTATGCACCTATTAACAGATAACTATGCACTTATTAACTGATAACTATGAACTTATTAACAGATAACTATGCACTTATTAAGAGTTAACTATGAACTTATTAACAGGTAACTATGCACTTATTAACAGTTAACTATGCACATATTATTAGATAACTATGCACTTATTAACAGTTAACTATGCACTTAATAATAGATAACTATGCACTTATTAACAGATAACTGCACTTATTAACAGTTAACTATGCACTTATTAACAGATAACTATGAACTTATTAACAGATAACTATGCACATATTATTAGATAACTATGCACTTATTAACTGTTAACTATGCACCTATTAACAGATAACTATGCACTTATTAACAGTTAACTATGCACCTATTAACAGATAACTATGCACTTATTAACAGAAAACTATGCACTTAATAAGAGTCAACTATGCACTTATTATTAAATAACTATGCACTTATTAACAGATAACTATGCACTTATTAACAGTTAACTATGCACTTATTAACAGATAACTGCACTTATTAACAGTTAACTATGCACTTATTAACAGATAACTATGAACTTATTAACAGATAACTATGTACTTATTAACAGATAACTATGCACTTCTTAACAGATAACTATGCACTTATTAACAGATAACTATGCACTTATTAACAGATAACTATGCACATATTATTAGATAACTATGCACTTATTAACAGTT
This sequence comes from Echiichthys vipera, assembly GCF_963691815.1. NCBI lineage: Eukaryota > Metazoa > Chordata > Actinopteri > Perciformes > Trachinidae > Echiichthys > Echiichthys vipera. The sequence goes on along the minus strand of NC_139825.1, from coordinate 8,886,020 downwards.
AAATATGCACCTATTAACAGATAACTATGCACTTATTAACAGATAACTATGCACTTCTTAACAGATAACTGTGCACTTAATAATAGATAACTATGCACTTATTAACAGATAACTATGCACTTATTAACAGATAACTGCACTTATTAACAGTTAACTATGCACTTATTAACAGATAACTATGAACTTATTAACAGATAACTATGCACATATTAACAGATAACTATGCACTTATTAACTGATAACTATGAACTTATTAACAGATAACTATGCACTTATTAACAGATAATTGTGCACTTATTAATAGTTAACTATGCACTTATTAAGAGTTAACTATGAACTTATTAACAGGTAACTATGCACTTATTAACAGATAACTATGCACTTATTAACAGATAACTGCACTTATTAACAGTTAACTATGCACTTATTAACAGATAACTATGAACTTATTAACAGATAACTATGCACATATTATTAGATAACTATGCACTTATTAACAGTTAACTATGCACCTATTAACAGATAACTATGAACTTATTAACAGATAACTATGCACTTATTAACAGATAATTGTGCACTTATTAATAGTTAACTATGCACTTATTAAGAGTTAACTATGAACTTATTAATAGGTAACTATGCACTTATTAACAGTTAACTATGCACTTATTAACAGATAACTATGCACTTATTAACAGAAAACTATGCACTTATTAACAGATAACTATGCACTTATTAACAGATAATTGTGCACTTATTAATAGTTAACTATGCACTTATTAACAGTTAACTATGCACTTATAAACAGATAACTATGCACTTATTAAGAGTTAACTATGAACTTATTAACAGATAACTATGCACTTATTAACAGAAAACTATGAACTTATTAACAGATAACTATGAACTTATAAACAGATAACTATGCACTTATTAACAGAAAACTATGCACTTATTAATAGTTAACTATGCACTTATTAACAGAAAACTATGCACATATTATTAGATAACTATGCACTTATTAACAGTTAACTATGCACCTATTAACAGTTAACTATGCACTTATTAACAGATAACTGTACACTTATTAACAGATAACTGTACACTTATTAACAGATAACTATGCACTTATTAACAGAAAACTATGCACTTATTAATAGTTAACTATGCACTTATTAATAGTTAACTATGCACTTATTAAGAGTTAACTATGCACTTATTAACAGTTAACTATGCACTTATTAACAGATAACTATGCACTTATTAACAGGTAACTATGCACTTATTAACAGTTAACTATGCACATATTATTAGATAACTATGCACTTATTAACAGTTAACTATGCACTTAATAATAGATAACTATGCACTTATTAACAGATAACTGCACTTATTAACAGTTAACTATGCACTTATTAACAGATAACTATGAACTTATTAACAGATAACTATGCACTTATTAACAGTTAACTATGCACCTATTAACAGATAACTATGCACTTATTAACAGATAACTATGCACTTATTAACAGTTAACTATGCACTTATTAACAGTTAACTATGCACTTATTAACAGATAACTGCACTTATTAACAGTTAACTATGCACTTATTAACAGATAACTATGAACTTATTAACAGATAACTATGCACTTATTAACAGTTAACTATGCACCTATTAACAGATAACTATGAACTTATTAACAGATGACTATGCACTTATTAACAGAAAACTATGCACTTAATAAGAGTCAACTATGCACTTATTATTAAATAACTATGCACTTATTAACAGATAATTATGCACTTATTAACAGTTAACTATGCACTTAATAAGAGTCAACTATGCACTTATTAACAGTTAACTATGCACTTAATAATAGATAACTATGCACTTATTAACAGATAACTGCACTTATTAACAGTTAACTATGCACTTATTAACAGATAACTATGAACTTATTAACAGATAACTATGTACTTATTAACAGATAACTATGCACTTATTAACAGATAACTATGCACTTATTAACAGATAACTATGCACTTCTTAACAGATAACTATGCACTTATTAACAGATAACTATGCACTTATTAACAGATAACTATGCACATATTATTAGATAACTATGCACTTATTAACAGTTAAATATGCACCTATTAACAGATAACTATGCACTTATTAACAGATAACTATGCACTTCTTAACAGATAACTGTGCACTTAATAATAGATAACTATGCACTTATTAACAGATAACTATGCACTTATTAACAGATAACTGCACTTATTAACAGTTAACTATGCACTTATTAACAGATAACTATGAACTTATTAACAGATAACTATGCACTTATTAACAGTTAACTATGCACTTATAAACAGATAACTATGCACTTATAAACAGATAACTATGCACTTATTAAGAGTTAACTATGAACTTATTAACAGATAACTATGAACTTATTAACAGTTAACTATGCACCTATTAACAGATAACTATGCACTTATTAACAGATAATTGTGCACTTATTAATAGTTAACTATGCACTTATTAACAGTTAACTATGCACTTATAAACAGATAACTATGCACTTATAAACAGATAACTATGCACTTATTAAGAGTTAACTATGAACTTATTAACAGATAACTATGAACTTATTAACAGATAACTATGCACTTATTAACAGATAACTATGAACTTATTAACAGATAACTATGCACTTATAAACAGATAACTATGCACTTATAAACAGATAACTATGCACTTATTAAGAGTTAACTATGCACTTATTAACAGAAAACTATGCACTTATTAATAGTTAACTATGCACTTATTAACAGAAAACTATGCACTTATTAATAGTTAACTATGCACTTATTAACAGAAAACTATGCACATATTATTAGATAACTATGCACTTATTAACAGATAATTGTGCACTTATTAATAGTTAACTATGCACTTATTAAGAGTTAACTATGAACTTATTAACAGGTAACTATGCACTTATTAACAGATAACTATGCACTTATTAACAGATAACTGCACTTATTAACAGTTAACTATGCACTTATTAACAGATAACTATGAACTTATTAACAGATAACTATGCACATATTATTAGATAACTATGCACTTATTAACAGTTAACTATGCACCTATTAACAGATAACTATGAACTTATTAACAGATAACTATGCACTTATTAACAGATAATTGTGCACTTATTAATAGTTAACTATGCACTTATTAAGAGTTAACTATGAACTTATTAATAGGTAACTATGCACTTATTAACAGTTAACTATGCACTTATTAACAGATAACTATGCACTTATTAACAGATAACTGTACACTTATTAACAGAAAACTATGCACTTATTAACAGATAACTATGCACTTATTAACAGATAATTGTGCACTTATTAATAGTTAACTATGCACTTATTAACAGTTAACTATGCACTTATAAACAGATAACTATGCACTTATAAACAGATAACTATGCACTTATTAAGAGTTAACTATGAACTTATTAACAGATAACTATGCACTTATTAACAGAAAACTATGAACTTATTAACAGATAACTATGAACTTATAAACAGATAACTATGCACTTATTAACAGAAAACTATGCACATATTATTAGATAACTATGCACTTATTAACAGTTAACTATGCACCTATTAACAGTTAACTATGCACTTATTAACAGATAACTGTACACTTATTAACAGATAACTGTACACTTATTAACAGATAACTATGCACTTATTAACAGAAAACTATGCACTTATTAATAGTTAACTATGCACTTATTAATAGTTAACTATGCACTTATTAAGAGTTAACTATGCACTTATTAACAGTTAACTATGCACTTATAAACAGATAACTATGAACTTATTAAAAGATAACTATGCACTTATTAACAGATAACTATGCACTTATTAATAGTTAACTATGCACTTATTAACAGAAAACTATGCACTTATTAACAGATAACTATGCACTTATTAACAGATAACTATGCACTTATTAACAGATAACTATGCACTTATTAAAAGATAACTATGCAATTATTAACAGTTAACTATGAACTTATTAACAGAAAACTATGCACTTATTAACAGATAACTATGCACTTATTAACAGTTAACTATGCACTTATTAACAGATATCTGCACTTATTAACAGTTAACTATGAACTTATTAACAGATAACTGTGCACTTATTAAAAGATAACTATGCACTTATTAACAGATAACTATGCACTTATAAACTATGAACTTATTAACAGATAACTGTACACTTATTAACAGATAACTATGCACTTATTAACAGATAACTATGCACTTATTAACAGAAAACTATGCACTTATTAACAGATAACTATGCACTTATTAACAGTTAACTATGCACTTATTAACAGTTAACTATGCACTTATTAACAGATAACTGCACTTATTAACAGAAAACTATGCACTTATTAACAGATAACTATGCACTTATTAACAGATAACTATGCACTTATTAACAGATAACTATGCACTTATTAAAAGATAACTATGCACTTATTATCAGATAACTATGCACTTATTAACAGATAACTATGCACTTATTAACAGATAACTATGCACTTATTAACAGATAACTGTACACTTATTAACAGATAACTATGCACTTATTAACAGATAACTATGCACTTATTAACAGAAAACTATGCACTTATTAACAGATAACTATGCACTTATTAACAGTTAACTATGCACTTATTAACAGTTAACTATGCACTTATTAACAGATAACTGCACTTATTAACAGAAAACTATGCACTTATTAACAGATAACTATGCACTTATTAACAGATAACTATGCACTTATTAACAGATAACTATGCACTTATTAAAAGATAACTATGCACTTATTATCAGATAACTATGCACTTATTAACAGATAACTATGCACTTATTAACAGATAACTATGCACTTATAAACTATGAACTTATTAACAGATAACTGTACACTTATTAACAGATAACTATGCACTTATTAACAGATAACTATGCACTTATTAACAGATAACTATGCACTTATTAACAGATAACTATGAACTTATTAACAGATAACTATGCACTTATTAACTGATAACTATGAACTTATTAACAGATAACTATGAACTTATTAACAGATAACTATGCACTTATTAACTGATAACTATGAACTTATTAACAGATAACTGTGCACTTATTAAAAGATAACTATGCACTCATTAACAAATAACTATGCACTTATTAACAGATAACTATGCACTTATTAACAGATAACTATGAACTTATTAACAGATAACTGTGCACTTATTAACAGATAACTATAAACTTATTAACAGATAACTGTGCACTTATTAACAGATAACTATGCACTTATTAACAGATAACTATGAACTTATTAACAGATAACTGTGCACTTATTAACAGATAACTATGCACATATTAACAGAAAACTATGAACTTATTAACAGATAACTATGCACTTATTAACAGATAATTGTGCACTTATTAAGAGTTAACTATGAACTTATTAATAGGTAACTATGCACTTATTAAAAGATAACTATGCACTTATTAACAGATAACTATGCACTCATTAACAGATAACTATGCACTTAATAATAGTTAACTATGCACTTATTAAAAGATAACTATGCACTTATTAACAGATAACTATGCACTTATTAACAGATAACTATGCACTTAATAATAGATAACTATGCACTTATTAATAGTTAACTATGCACTTATTAACAGATAACTATGCACTTATTAACAGATAACTATGCACATATTAATAAATAACTATGCACTTATTAACAGATAACTATGAACTTATTAACAGTTAACTATGCACTTATTAACAGATAACTATGCACTTATTAATAGTTAACTATGCACTTATTAACAGAAAACTATGCACTTATTAACAGATAACTATGCACTTAATAACAGATAACTATGAACTTATTAACAGAAAACTATGCACTTATTAACAGATAACTATGCACTTATTAACAGATAACTATGCACTTATTAAAAGATAACTATGCACTTATTAACAGTTAACTATGAACTTATTAACAGATAACTATGAACTTATTAACAGATAACTATGAACTTATTAACAGATAACTATGCACTTATTAACAGTTAACTATGCACTTATTAACAGATAACTGTGCACTTATTAACAGATAACTATGAACTTATTAACAGATAACTGTGCACTTATTAACAGATAACTATGCACTTATTAACAGATAACTATGCACTTATTAACAGATAACTATGCACTTATTAATAGTTAACTATGCACTTATTAACAGAAAACTATGCACTTATTAACAGATAACTATGCACTTATTAACAGATAACTATGCACTTATTAACAGAAAACTATGCACTTATTAACAGTTAACTATGCACTTATTAACAGATAACTATGCACTTATTAACAGATAACTATGCACTTATTAACAGTTAACTATGCACTTATTAACAGATAACTGTGCACTTATTAAAAGATAACTATGCACTTATTAACAGATAACTATGCACTTATTAACAGATAACTATGCACTTATTAACAGATAACTATGCACTTATTAACAGATAACTGTGCACTTATTAAAAGATAACTATGCACTCATTAACAAATAACTATGCACTTATTAACAGATAACTATGCACTTATTAACAGATAACTATGCACTTATTAACAGATAACTATAAACTTATTAACAGATAACTGTGCACTTATTAACAGATAACTATGCACTTATTAACAGATAACTATGCACTTAATAATAGATAACTATGCACTTATTAACAGTTAACTATGCACTTATTAACAGATAACTATGAACTTATTAACAGTTAACTATGCACTTATTAACAGATAACTATGAACTTATTAACAGATAACTGTGCACTTATTAACAGATAACTATGCACTTATTAACAGTTAACTATGAACTTATTAACAGATAACTATGCACTTATTAATAGTTAACTATGCACTTATTAAAAGATAACTATGAACTTATTAAAAGATAACTATGAACTTATTAAAAGATAACTATGCACTTATTAACAGATAACTATGCACTTATTAACAGATAACTATGCACTTATTAACAGATAACTATGCACTTAATAACAGATAACTATGAACTTATTAACAGATAACTGTGCACTTATTAACAGTTAACTATGCACTTATTAACAGATAACTATGCACTTATTAACAGATAACTATGCACTTATTAACAGATAACTATGCACTTATTAAATGATAACTATGCACTTATTAACAGATAACTACGCACATATTATTAGATAACTATGCACTTATTAACAGATAACTATGCACTTATTAACAGTTAACTATGAACTTATTAACAGATAACTATGCACTTATTAACAGATAACTATGCACTTATTAACAGTTAACTATGAACTTATTAACAGATAACTATGCACTTATTAACAGATAACTATGCACTTATTAACTGATAACTATGAACTTATTAACAGATAACTGTACACTTATTAACAGATAACTATGCACTTATTAACAGATAACTATGCACTTATTAACAGATAACTATGCACTTATTAATAGTTAACTATGCACTTATTAAAAGATAACTATGCACTTATTAACAGATAACTATGCACTTAATAATAGATAACTATGCACTTATTAACAGATAACTATAAACTTATTAACAGATAATTGTGCACTTATTAATAGATAACTATGCACTTATTAATAGATAACTATGCACTTATTAACAGATAACTATGCACTTATTAACAGATAACTATGCACTTAATAACAGATAACTATGAACTTATTAACAGATAACTATGCACTTATTAACAGATAACTATGCACTTAATAACAGATAACTATGAACTTATTAACAGATAACTGTGCACTTATTAACAGTTAACTATGAACTTATTAACAGATAACTGTGCACTTATTAACTGATAACTATGAACTTATTAAAAGATAACTATGCACTTATTAACAGATAACTATGCACTTATTAACAGATAACTATGCACTTAATAACAGATAACTATGCACTTATTAACAGATAACTATGCACTTATTAACAGATAACTATGCACTTATTAACAGATAATTGTGCACTTATTAATAGTTAACTATGCACTTATTAAGAGTTAACTATGAACTTATAAACAGATAACTATGCACTTATTAACAGATAACTATGCACTTATTAACTGATAACTATGCACTTATTAACAGATAATTGTGCACTTATTAATAGTTAACTATGCACTTATTAACAGATAATTGTGCACTTATTAAGAGTTAACTATGAACTTATAAACAGATAACTATGCACTTATTAACAGATAACTATGCACTTATTAACAGTTAACTATGCACTTAATAACAGATAACTATGCACTTATTAACACATAACTATGCACTTATTAACACATAACTATGCACTTAATAACAGATAACTATGCACTTAATAACAGACAACTATGCACTTATTAATATATAACTATGCACTTATTAATAGATAACTATGCACTTATTAATAGATAACTTTGCACTTATTAACAGATAACTGTGCACTTATTAACAGTTAACTATGCACATATTAACAGATAACTATGAACTTATTAATAGATAACTATGCACTTAATAAGAGTTAACTATGCACTTATTAACAGATGACTATGCACATATTAATAGATAACTATGCACATATTAAAAGTTAACTATGCACTTATTAACAGATAACTATGTACTTATTAACAGATAACTATGCACTTATTAATAGATAACTATGCACTTATTAACAGATAACTATGCACATATTAATAGATAACTATGCACTTATTAACAGTTAACTATGCACTTATTAACAGATAACTATGCACTTATTAACTGATAACTATGAACTTATTAACTGATAAATATGCACTTATTAACAGATAATTGTGCACTTATTAATAGTTAACTATGAACTTATTAATAGGTAACTATGCACTTATTAAAAGATAACTATGCACTTATTAACAGATAACTATGCACTTATTAACAGATAACTATGAACTTATTAACAGATAACTATGCACTTATTAACAGATAACTATGCACTTATTAACAGATAACTATGCACTTAAGAAATATGCACTTATTAACAGATAACTATGAACTTATTAACAGATAACTGTGCACTTATTAACAGATAACTATGAACTTATTAACAGATAACTACGCACATATTATTAGATAACTATGCACTTATTAACAGTTAACTATGCACTTATTAACAGATAATTGTGCACTTATTAATAGTTAACTATGCACTTATTAAGAGTTAACTATGAACTTATAAACAGATAACTATGCACTTATTAACAGATAAATATGCACTTATTAACAGATAATTGTGCACTTATTAATAGTTAACTATGCACTTATTAAGAGTTAACTATGAACTTATAAACAGATAACTATGCACTTATTAACAGATAACTATGCACTTAATAACAGTTAACTATGCACTTAATAACAGATAACTATGCACTTATTAACACATAACTATGCACTTAATAACTATGCACTTATTAACAGATAACTATGCACTTATTAACAGATGACTATGCACTTATTTTGAGATAACTATGTACTTATAAACTATGCACTTATTAACAGATAACTATGCACTTATTAAATGATAACTATGCACTTATTAACAGATAACTACGCACATATTATTAGATAACTATGCACTTATTAACAGATAACTATGCACTTATTAACTGATAACTATGAACTTATTAACAGATAACTGTACACTTATTAACAGTTAACTATGCACTTATTAAAAGATAACTATGCACTTATTAATAGTTAACTATGCACTTATTAAAAGATAACTATGCACTTATTAACAGATAACTATGCACTTATTAACAGATAACTATAAACTTATTAACAGATAACTATGCACTTATTAACAGATGACTATGCACATATTAATAGATAACTATGCACATATTAAAAGTTAACTATGCACTTATTAACAGATAACTATGTACTTATTAACAGATAACTATGCACTTATTAATAGATAACTATGCACTTATTAACAGATAACTATGCACATATTAATAGATAACTATGCACTTATTAACAGTTAACTATGCACTTATTAACAGATAACTATGCACTTATTAACTGATAACTATGAACTTATTAACTGATAAATATGCACTTATTAACAGATAATTGTGCACTTATTAATAGTTAACTATGAACTTATTAATAGGTAACTATGCACTTATTAAAAGATAACTATGCACTTATTAACAGATAACTATGCACTTATTAACAGATAACTATGAACTTATTAACAGATAACTATGCACTTATTAACAGATAACTATGCACTTATTAACAGATAACTATGCACTTAAGAAATATGCACTTATTAACAGATAACTATGAACTTATTAACAGATAACTGTGCACTTATTAACAGATAACTATGAACTTATTAACAGATAACTACGCACATATTATTAGATAACTATGCACTTATTAACAGTTAACTATGCACTTATTAACAGATAATTGTGCACTTATTAATAGTTAACTATGCACTTATTAAGAGTTAACTATGAACTTATAAACAGATAACTATGCACTTATTAACAGATAACTATGCACTTAATAACAGTTAACTATGCACTTAATAACAGATAACTATGCACTTATTAACACATAACTATGCACTTAATAACTATGCACTTATTAACAGATAACTATGCACTTATTAACAGATGACTATGCACTTATTTTGAGATAACTATGTACTTATAAACTATGCACTTATTAACAGATAACTATGCACTTATTAAATGATAACTATGCACTTATTAACAGATAACTACGCACATATTATTAGATAACTATGCACTTATTAACAGATAACTATGCACTTATTAACTGATAACTATGAACTTATTAACAGATAACTGTACACTTATTAACAGTTAACTATGCACTTATTTACAGATAACTATGCACTTATTAACAGATAACTATGCACTTATTAATAGTTAACTATGCACTTATTAAAAGATAACTATGCACTTATTAACAGATAACTATGCACTTATTAACAGATAACTATAAACTTATTAAAAGATAACTATGCACTTATTAACAGATAACTATGCACTTATTAATAGATAACTATGCACTTATTAATAGATAACTATGCACTTATTAACAGATAACTATGCACTTATTAACTGATAACTATGAACTTATTAACTGATAAATATGCACTTATTAACAGATAATTGTGCACTTATTAATAGTTAACTATGCACTTATTAAGAGTTAACTATGAACTTATTAATAGGTAACTATGCACTTATTAAAAGATAACTATGCACTTATTAACAGATAACTATGCACTTATTAACAGATAACAATGCACTTATTAACAGATAACTATGCACTTATTAAAAGATAACTATGCACTTATTAACAGATAACTATGCACTCATTAACAAATAACTATGCACTTATAAACAGATAACTATGCACTTAATAAGAGTCAACTATGCACTTATTAACAGATAACTGTGCACTTATTAACAGATAACTATGAACTTATTAACAGATAACTGTGCACTTATTAACAGTTAACTATGCACTTATTAAAAGATAACTATGCACTTATTTACAGATAACTATGCACTTATTAACAGATAACTGTGCACTTATTAACAGTTAACTATGCACTTATTAAAAGATAACTATGCACTTATTAATAGTTAACTATGCACTTATTAAAAGATAACTATGCACTTATTAACAGATAACTATGCACTCATTAACAAATAACTATGCACTTATTAATAGTTAACTATGCACTCATTAAAAGATAACTATGCACTTATTAACAGATAACTATGCACTTAATAATAGATAACTATGCACTTATTAACAGATAACTATAAACTTATTAACAGATAACTGTGCACTTATTAACAGATAACTATGCACTTAATAATAGATAACTATGCACTTATTAATAGATAACTATGCACTTATTAATAGATAACTATGCACTTATTAACAGATAACTATGCACTTATTAACTGATAACTATGAACTTATTAACTGATAAATATGCACTTATTAACAGATAATTGTGCACTTATTAATAGTTAACTATGCACTTATTAAGAGTTAACTATGAACTTATTAATAGGTAACTATGCACTTATTAAAAGATAACTATGCACTTATAAACAGATAACTATGCACTTAATAAGAGTCAACTATGCACTTATTAACAGATAACTGTGCACTTATTAACAGATAACTATGAACTTATTAACAGATAACTGTGCACTTATTAACAGTTAACTATGAACTTATTAACAGATAACTGTGCACTTATTAACAGATAACTATGCACTTAATAACAGATAACTATGCACTTATTAATAGATAACTATGCACTTATTAACAGATAACTATGCACTTATTAACTGATAACTATGAACTTATTAACTGATAAATATGCACTTATTAACAGATAATTGTGCACTTATTAATAGTTAACTATGCACTTATTAAGAGTTAACTATGAACTTATTAATAGGTAACTATGCACTTATTAAAAGATAACTATGCACTTATTAACAGATAACTATGCACTTATTAACAGATAACTATGCACTTATTAACAGATAACTATGCACTTATTAACAGATAACTATGCACTTATTAACAGATAACTATGCACTTATTAAAAGATAACTATGCACTTATTAACAGATAACTATGCACTCATTAACAAATAACTATGCACTTATAAACAGATAACTATGCACTTAATAAGAGTCAACTATGCACTTATTAACAGATAACTGTGCACTTATTAACAGATAACTATGAACTTATTAACAGATAACTGTGCACTTATTAACAGTTAACTATGAACTTATTAACAGATAACTGTGCACTTATTAACAGTTAACTATGCACTTATTAACAGATAATTGTGCACTTATTAATAGTTAACTATGCACTTATTAAGAGTTAACTATGAACTTGTAAACAGATAACTATGCACTTATTAACAGATAACTATGCACTTATTAACAGATAACTATGCACTTATTAACTGATAACTATGCACTTATTAACAGATAATTGTGCACTTATTAATAGTTAACTATGCACTTATTAACAGATAACTATGCACTTATTAACAGTTAACTATGCACTTAATAACAGATAACTATGCACTTATTAACACATAACTATGCACTTATTAACACATAACTATGCACTTAATAACTATGCACTTAATAACAGATAACTATGCACTTAATAACAGACAACTATGCACTTATTAATATATAACTATGCACTTATTAATAGATAACTATGCACTTATTAATAGATAACTTTGCACTTATTAACAGATAACTGTGCACTTATTAACAGATAACTATGAACTTATTAACAGATAACTATGAACTTATTAATAGGTAACTATGCACTTATTAACAGATAACTATGCACATATTATTAGATAACTATGAACTTATTAACAGATAACTATGCACTTATTAACAGATAATTGTGCACTTATTAAGAGTTAACTATGAACATATTAACAGATAACTATGCACTTATTAACAGTTAACTATGCACTTATAAACTATGCACTTATTAACATATAACTATGATATTATTCATAGATAAATATGCACTTAAAAACTATGCACTTATTAACAGATAACTATGCACTTATAAACAGATAACTATGCACTTATTAACAGATAATTATGCACTTAATAACAGATAACTATGCACTCATTAACAGATAACTATGCACTTATTAACAGATAACTATGCACTTATTAATAGTTAACTATGCACTTATTAACAGATAACTATGCACTTATTAATAGTTAACTATGCACTTATTAACAGATAACTATGCACTTATTAAGAGTTAACTATGCACTTATTAATAGTTAACTATGCACTTATTAATAGTTAACTATGCACTTATCAACAGATAACTATGCACTTATTAACAGATAACTATGCACTTATTAACTGATAACTATGCACTTATTTACAGATAACTATGCACTTATTAACAGTTAACTATGCACTTAATAATAGATAACTATGCACTTATTATTAGATAACTATGCACTTATTTAAAGATAACTATGCACTTATAAACATATAACTATGCACTTATTAACTGATAACTATGCACTTATTTACAGATAACTATGCACTTTTTAACAGTTAACTATGCACTTATTAACACATAACTATGAACTTATTAAGAGTTAACTATGCACTTAATAACTATGCACTTATTAACAGATAATTGTGCACTTATTAATAGTTAACTATACACTTAATAACTATGCACTTATTAACAGATAACTATGCACTTATTAACAGATAACTATGCACTTATTAACAGATGACTATGCACTTATTAACAGATAACTATGCACTTATTAACAGTTAACTATGTACTTATAAACTATGCACTTATTAACAGTTAACTATGCACTTATTAACAGTTAACTATGCACTTATTAACAGATAACTATGCACTTATTAACAGATAACTGTGCACTTAATAACAGACAACTATGCACTTATTAACAAATAACTATGCACTTAAAAACTATGCACTTATTAACAGATAACTATGCACTTATTAACAGATAACTGCACTTATTAATAGAAATTATGCACTTATTAACAGATAACTATGCACTTATTAACAGTTAACTATGAACTTATTAACAGATAACTGTGCACTTAAAAACTATGCACTTATAATATATAACTATGCACTTATTAACAGTTAACTATGAACTTATTAAGAGATAACTCTGCACTTATTAACAGATAACTATGCACTTATTAACAGATAACTATGCACTTATTATTAGATAACTATGCACTTATTAACAGATAACTATGCACTTATTAACAGATAATTGTGCACTTATTAATAGTTAACTATGCACTTAATAACTATGCACTTATTAACAGATAACTATGCACTTATTAACAGATAACTATGCACTTAATAAGAGTTAACTATGCACTTATTAACAGATAACTATGCACCTATTAACAGATAACTATGCACTTAATGATAGATAACTATGCACTTAATGATAGATAACTATGCACTTAATAAGGCAAGGCAACTTTTTTTGTATAGCACTTTTCATGCACAAGGCAGACTCAAAGTGCTTCACAGCACAACATGTCATGAATTAAAATGCATTACAGAAAGACAAAGAGAATAAAAACATAGACAATAATAGAAACAGTGCGGACGTTAAAAGTGCGAAGATTTAGCAGAAAGCTAAGGTGAACATAAAAGTTTTCAGTCTAGTTTTAAAAGTGGTCAGAGTGGGTGAAAGTCTTACATCTTCAGGAAGTTTATTCCAGCTGTTTGTTGCATAATGACTGAAAGATGCTTTCTCTTGATTTGAGTTTACTCTGCGAACCACTAACAGATTGGTCTCAGAGGATCTTAGTGGTCTAGAAGGCTTATGTAGTGGGAGCCTATCAGTGATATACCTCGGCCCTAGACCATGTAGTGATTTATATTTGAGCAGGAGGATTTTGAAATCAATTCTCTGACGTACAGGAAGCCAGTGTAATGACTTAAGAATTGGTGTAATGTGCTCACATTTTCTGGTCTTTGTTAGAACTCTAGCAGCAGCGTTCTGAACGAGCTGTAGCTGCCTGAGGAGGACCTGCAAGGAGACCATTACAGTCGTCTAGCCTCCTGGTAATAAAGGCATGGACAAGTTTTTCTAAGTCTTGAGCTGACATGAGCCTTCTAAGTCGTTACATTTCTGAGGTGATAGTAGGCCGATTTTGATACTGATTTGATGTGACTGTCGAAATGTAAATCAGAATCCATAATAACCCCAAGATTTCTGGCTTTATTTGAGGTTTTCAGGGACAGTGATTGAAGGTGTTGGATGACTTTAAACCTTTCTTTCTTAGCACCACAAACAATTATCTCAGTTTTATCCTCATTTAGTTGAAGGAAATTTTGGCACATCCAGTGTTTCACTTGTTCAATGCACTGGCACAGTAGATCTATGGGGCGATAGTCATTTGGTGATAGCGCTTCATAGATTTGGATGTCATCGGCATAGCAATGGTGGTCAATGTTATTATTTTGTATGATTTGTCCTAGTGGGAGCATATAGATATTAAATAAAGTCGGCCCCAAGATTGAACCTTGAGAGCCCCACCCAGTTTTCCAACCTGTCCAAAAGTATTGAGTGGTCGACAGTGTCAAATGCAGCACTTAGGTCCAAAAGCATTAATACTGAAGTTTTGCCAGAGTATGTGTTAAGACGGATGTCATTTATATTTTTAATAAGGGCCGTCTCGGTGCTATGAAAAGGTCGAAATCCTGACTGGAGGTTGTTGTGGCAGCTAGTAGAATCCAAGAAGTGATTTAGTTGTTGGAGTACAACTTTCTATATTATTTTACTTATGAATGGTAGATTTGAAATTGGTCTGTAGTTGTTGATAATAGAGGCATCTAGGCTCCGCTTTTTTAGAAGAGGTTTAATGACTGCAGTTTTGAAGGCCTTTGGGAAATTGCCCGATTGAATAGAGTTATTAACTATTTACAATACGTCTGTTGATAGGCAGTCAAAAACATTCTTAAAGAAGTTGGTAGGTAAAGCATCAAGACAGCAGGTGCTTGGCTTTAGATCGGTCACTGTTTCCACTAGAGTTTTAGAGTCTATGGCATTAAAGCTTGCCATCATTGCTGTGTAATTTTGGCCTAAACGGGGTGGTGATCCTACTTTTTTGTTTGAGATATTGATGGCACGTCTGATGCCTTCAATTTTATCAGTATAAAAGAATGCAAACTCATTGCATTTCTGTGTGGAATGGAGTCCGGCTGGTATTTGTGTTGGGGGGTTGGTCAGTCTGTCGACAGTTGCAAATAGGGTTTTGGCCTTATTAGTTTTGCTGTTTATGATATTGGAGAAGAATGTTTCTCCAGCACTTTTTAAGACTAAATTGTAGGCCTGGAGCCTCTCTTTATAGATGTCATGGTGAATATGAAGTTTTGTATTTCGCCAGATTCGTTCAGCCTTCCTGCACTCTCTTCTCTGGGCTGTTACAACAGCAGCTTTTCTCCAGGGTGCCTTTTGCTTACCAGAAATTGTTTTAACTGTAACAGGTGCAATGACATCTATGATATTCACAATTTTGGAATTAAAGTTGTTTACAAGATCATCAGCATGGCATGGGTTTAGAGGTGGTAGCGAGGAGATGGCATTTTTAAAGAGTACATTGGCATGTTCATTGATGTAGTGCTTTTTGACATTCTTTGATTCTGTTTGTGTCTCTGGAATTAAAGAAATATTAAAGAAAACACAGAAGTGATCAGACAATGAAAGATCAGTCACAAGAACATCAGAAAAATTGAGACCTTTTGTGATAATCAGGTCTAGGGTGTGTCCTTTACAATGAGTAGCCTCTTTCACATGTTGAGACAGTTCAAGTGTATATAAAATAGTAAAAAGTTCCTTTGCACCCTTGCCATTCAGTCGTCAATATGAAAATTAAAGTCACCAGTTATAACTAGGCAGTCAAAGTCAGTGGAGATGCAAGACAATAATTCGGTAAAATCATCGAAAAAATTTGCTGAGTATTTAGGTGGCCTGTAAATAATTAACAGGATCATTTTGGGAGAGCATTTCAATACAGCACACAGGTATTCGAATGATGTAAAATCACCAAGTGACATCTGTTTCCCCTGAAATATGTTTTTAAATATAGCAGCAACCCCTCCCCCCTTTTCCCAGATCTACATACATCAATAAAGTTATAGTTGGGGGGTGCTGTCTCGATCAGAATGCTTGCACTATTATATTGCTCCAGCTATGTTTCAGTTAAAAACATAAAATCAAGTTTGGAAGTGGTAATAAAATCGTTGACTAAAAATGATTTGTTATTCAGAGACCTAACATTCAGCAGACCCATCCTGATGGTGTTATTGACAGGCTTCGATGTTGACTTTGATTTGGAGAGGATAGGAATGAGATTGTTTAGGTTAGCAGGGTGTCTACGTTTCCCAATGTTCACTCTCTTGGTAGTCACAACAGGAATGTAGAAGTTGCCAAGTATTGACGTAGGCAGCCTTGGGCCCAGCTGATAATGTGGTCTACTGCTGAACCCTTTTCTGTATCAGTAATATTCAGGACTGCTGTCAGGGCAGGGCGGGGGTGGCCATGAGGGGGAGGAGGGGTGAGCAGCGTCAGAGCTGGAACGAACTACTGAAGGTGGACGTTGAGGGCGTAGAGGGGGTTTACGTGAGAGGGGCGAAGTAGGGCTGAGGGTTTGTGAAGCACGCCTTCGTGGAGGGGGGGGGGGAGGTGGGAGGGGGGTGCCACTGAGATGACGCTGAGGGGGGGATCGCTGAGGTCGGTCAAGGGGGGTAAAAATAGAAGTAGGGCGGGGAGTGGGTGGGGGTAGCTCCCGGAACTCCGAGGGGTAGAAGGGGGGAGAAAGGCTTACTTGAGGAAGGGAGAAGGATGGAGACCTGGATGGAGGCTTGGGGGGTGTGGGGGAGGGATCTTCACACGCATTCGAAATGAAAGGGGCGGTAGAGGGGGATGGACATGTCTCCTCTTTGCTTCGGTGTCTCTCATGGTCAGCGCTCTCCTTTCGCAATGGCGGTCCTCCTTCGACGTTCATGATAAGCTGCGTTGTGTCTGTCTTTTTCGTGGTTCCTCTTGTCTCTTGTCCTTGGCAGTGACGATAGATGGATGACGCAGGAAGTAAGACATGTTGGTCATGAAAAGCTTTGCTCCCAGCTTATTTAGACAAAGTCCGTCTGCCTTAAAAAGATGCCGGCGGTCCCAGAAAAAGCTAAAATTGTCAATAAAATGCATTGAACGAGCAAGAAAAGCGCTGGAGAGCCACTCATTCAGCGAGTAAAGTCGACTGAATCTCTCAGCTCCTCTCCCGATCGGGGGTAGAGGACCACTGATAAACACCTCAGCATTCACAGCGCTGACTGTTTCAAAGAGTTTATTTCTAAGTCCTGCTGAGACATAAGTCCTTTAATCTTGATATATTCTTTAGGTGATAGAAGGCTGACTTTGTAATTTTTTTAATGTGGCTGTTGAAGTTTAGGTCTGAGTCCATGATTTTCTGGTTTGGTTTGTGGTTTTTAGCATTACTGTTTGAAGTTGGGTGCTGACTTTTGAAAAACAATAATTTCAGTTTTTTCTTTGTTTAATTGCAGAAAAGTCTGCTCTATCCAATCGTTGATCTGCTTGATGCATCTGCTCAGTGCTTGTATTGGACTATAGACACCTGGTGATATAGTTATGTAGATTTGTGTGTCATCTGCATAGCTGTGGTAACATATGTGTTTGTTTTTCATGATCTGAGCCAGTGGCAGCATGTAGATATTAAACAGAAGAGGCCCCAGAATGGAGCCTTGGGGAACTCCACAAGTAATTTTTGCCCGCTCAGATGTGTTTTACCTATGGACACAAAGTATTCCCTGTCCTTCAAGAAGGATTCAAACCATTTTAATGCTGTGCTATAAAGTCCCATCCAGTTTCCCAGATGGTCTTGTAATATGTCAAATTCAGCACTAAGATCCAATAATACTAAGACTGAAATTCTGCCATTGTCCGTGTTTAAATGGATGTCATTGAAGACCTTAATAAGAGCCATCTCGGTGTTGTTGTGTGGTTAAAAACCTGACTGGAAGACATCATAACAGCTGTTCATTATCATGAAGTTGTTCAGCTGCTTAAAAACAACTTTTTCAATGATTTTGCTGAGGAATTGGAGGTTTGATATTGGTCTATAATTGTTCATTAGTGAAGTGTCTAAATTTTTCTTTTTTAAGAAAGGCTTGATAACAGCAGTTTTCAGGACCTGTGGGAAGACACCTGAAAGAAGAGACGTGTTAACAATCTGTAGACGATCTGAGGTTATGCAGTTTGATAATTTTTTGGAAAAGGCCTGTTGGGAGAATATTGAGGCAGCAAGAGGAGGATTTCAAATGTTGTTTAATGTCCTCCAAGGTCCTTCGGTTAATCACATGAAATCGTCCTATGGTATTTGAGTTAGCGTTAAGTGGACACATGGACAGCACATGTCCTGCATCTGATGTGGAGGCACTGACCGAATTTTCATTCAATTTTGTCATTGAAAAAGGAGGAAAATTCATTGCAGGCCCTGGTGGAAAGCAGTTCAGTTGCTACTGACACAGGAGGGTTTGTTAACCTGTCGACAGTAGAAAACAAGGCACATGCATTATTGCTGTTAATGGCAATGATGTCTGAGATTAAGTATTGTCTTGCATTTCTCACTTTCAAGTTGTAGATTGGAAGTCTTTCTTTCTAGATGTCATAGTGAACCTGGAGATTTGATTTCTGCCAACTGTGTTCGGCCTTTCCGACACTCTTTTTTCTGGTCTTACCAATGTGGCCAGAGTCCACTTTTGCCTTAGTGCGAGCAATGGTATCAAGTTTGTAATTTTCACATTGAAATTATCGACAAGCTCATTTACATGGTACCAGGGGATGGTTGGTGTGGAGGAGAAAGCCTGAATAAATGTTCCACAGGTGTTTTCTGTGATATTACATTTTGTGATGACTTTTCTTTGAACATCACTCTGCACAGAGAAAGCAGTCTAAAAAAAACACAGGAATGATCAGAAAGAGCAAACTCTATGCTCACACCCTTGGACATGACTATGTCCAGAGTGTGACCTTTGTTGTGTGTGGGCTCGGTTACATGCTGAATAAATCCATGATTATCAATGACACAATGAAGTTCTTTAGTCCCTTTGTCATGGAGTTTGTCAACATGAATGTTAAAATCACCAACAATAACTACATAGTCAAAGTTAATACAGATCATAGACAGCAGTTAGGAAAATTCTTCAAAAAAGGTTGCACAATATTTTGTGGCCTGTAGACATTTAGAAACATAACTCTGGAGTAAGAATTCAACTTAAGAGCTACATATTCAAAGGAGGCAAAGTTTCCATAAGCTATCTGCTTGCATTAGAGGGAATCATTAAACAGGACAGCCACTCCTCCTCCTTTCTTATGAAATCTGGATTCTTTTTTAAAACTGAAGTTGGGAGGAGCTGATTCAATAACAACAGCACCATTGTTATCCTGATTTAACCAGGTTTCAGTTAAAAATAAACAATCAAGATTGTGCTTGATAAAAAGTATTGATTAAAAATGTTTTTCCTGCCAAATACCTGATATTTAATAAGGCTAGATTTAGTGTGGTAGCATCATTATTGTCTGCCCCATGTTTTAGGATTGGCTGTGACTGACGAGGGAAGGATGCTAGATTTGATAAATTTGCAGAATTTTTTTTAATTTTGCTTAGCCTTTTTCGATTACTTATCAAGACTTGAACTGTCATGATCTGGTTCTGTCAGTACCCTCCTCTCTTCCGTTCTGTGTGAGTTTGTCTCCCTCTGTCTGTGTTTCCCTGCATGTGTCTCTCCCTTGTCTGTGTGTAGGTCCGGTAGGCGTTCCCCCAAAGCTGCAGCCTGTTATGCTGATTACTCCACCACCTTAAATACCTGAAGCTGACAGGCATGCAGCGCCGGACCGTCGTCGACCCTGTATTGGTAAAACTATTTCCCCCGGACTGGCATCCCCTTTCTCGTTGTGGTTTTCACGCTCCGTAAGTTGATTAATCGTGTTTGTTTTCTGTTTTCTCTGTAGTTTCCCTTGTTCCCGTTTCCCGTCCGTCTCCTGATCTTCCGTCGTCTTCCTGTTCCAGTTATTCCCGTGTTCGTTTAGTTAGTCTTTGTGTTTGTATACTCTGTAGAGTTTTTGAGTTTGTCCGTTCTTTATATTAAACGTTTGTTTTGTAACTTTACTTTTTGTCTGTGTCTGCATTGGGTCCACCTTTTGTGTTATACCTGTACCGTTCATGACATGAACTGAGGGAGATAGACTTCGGCCCTGACTTCTCCTGGCCATGAGTACAGTCTGTCCTGTAGTCTGAGCTTTCTGTATTTTGTACACAAGTCAGTGAACGTGCTGTACTATTGTTATCAGGCTGTTGAGCCAGAGGATGATTATGTTGTCGAGGTGGGGTTGGTGCATGATGTGTCTTTGGTGATTTGGCCAGAACTGGACTTAGAAGGAGTGATGGGAGAGGGGTCAGTGGGGGAAGATGCAGTGGGTTATTTAAGGGATGGAATCTAGGAATCGGGCGGGCGTGAATAGAATAGAATAGATTGAAAATACTTAATTGATTCCAAGCTGGGAAATTGCAGAATTTGGTCCCAGCAGTAACAAGCTGTTTCATGTGATCAGTGAACTTCAAGAGAGGGGAGGATTGGGACAAGGTGGATGTAGAGAAGGTTGAGCTGGATAGTGTTTGGGGTGGGGGCGTAGGAGTTGTGGGGCGGGGGATTTTTTCTCCCCACTGATCATGCTTAAAGCTCTCTTCATGCTGAGGCTTTGTTTTGGCTTCCTCATGTTTTAATTCCTGCTGTTTCATGTCCTTGGCAGAGGGAACAGATGAGTGATGTAGGAGATAAAATAGGTTTGACATGAAAAGCCTTTTTCCCATTCTGTTTAGGTATAATCCATCTGCTTTAAAAAGGTGTCTGCAGTCCCAAAAAAAGATGAAATTGTCAATAAAAGAACTGAGTGAACGGCACATGCAGCTGAGAGCCATGTGTTAAAACTCTGAAGACTTGAGAATTTCTCAACTCCTTTTTCACCGGGCGGCAGAGGCCCACAGATGGACACTTCAATGTTCAGACAGCTGAATGTGTCTAGCAGATCAATAAAGTCTTGATTCAGTGCTTCAGACGGCTGTTTCAAATCCTCATTTGACCCTATGTGCAATATAAGTTGTTTCACTTTTAGGTGCTCCTTCACATTATCTATGTTTTCTTTATTCATGTGAAGAACGCAAAAGTTCTTGCTGCCAAAGTTCTTGCTGCCAAAGTTTCTCATATCTTT